>NW_019154094.1:37729614-37741278 GCF_002288905.1 Enhydra lutris kenyoni | reverse complement strand
ACCATATCTTCTATATCCAGTCGTAAATAAGATATGTTCCATATATAAAATGGAGTATTATGCCTCCATCAGAAAGGATGAATACCCAACTTTTATATCAACATGGAGGGAACTGGAAGAGATTATACTGAGTGAAATAAGTCAAGCAGAGAAAGTCAATTATCATATGGCTTCAGTTAATTGTGGAGCATAAGTAATAACACAAAGGACTTTGGGAGATGGAGAAGAGAAGTGAGCTGGTAGAAATCGGACAGGGAGACAAACCGTGAGAGACTGTGGACTCTGTGAAACAGCACTGGGCGTGGTGCATAAATAATAAATTTTGGAACACTGAAATAAAATAAAATTAAATTAAATAAAAAAAATATCAACAGGTGCTCTCATACTGTCAAAACAAACAAAAAAATGTAATTTTTCTGTCCTGTCCTAAATTTGTTTGAAGTTTCTGTGTTACATCCAGGGCTCATAGGAAATTATATAATCTACAAATTTAACACTTAGATCAAAATTTGTACACTAACAACCAATAAAAGAAACTAGAGCTCTAAGAAATTTGGGGGATATAGGGAAGTTCAAAATGGACCTACTACAAGTTATGATCATTTAAAAAGAGCAACTTAAAAATATATATGGGCATAGTGGTAAAAGAACAAAGGAATTGACTTGAAAAAGTTTTCATTCTCTAAATATTAGCAATGAAAAACATAATAATAAGTATAATCAACTGAAAAATAATTCAAAGCTATATAAAGCTTCCCTGATAATACACAAGAGAAAACAGTATTAAATATAACTCATACCTGATTTCCAATAATTTTCACACACAAGTTTAAACTGCAACAAAATTACATCAGCACTATACCCAGGTTGTTTTGGTCAAAACTTAAATTGGCAGTCACAGATGACATAATTTAAAAGTCAAAGACTTCAAAATATAAATAAACTATAAATGATGAAATAGAAGTATACTGAAATATCATAGTCTTTGATATATTTTTTTAAGATTTTATTTATTTATTTTACAGAGAGAGAGAGATCACAAGTAGGCAGAGAGGCAGGCAGAGATAGAGGAGGAAGCAGGCTCCCCGCTGAGCAGAGAGCCTGATGTGGGGCTCGATCCCAGGACCCTGAGATCATGAACTGAGCTGAAGACAGAGGCTTTAACCCACTGAGCCACCCAGGCGCCCCTGTCTTTGATATTTTAAATAAAAACTCATACATGTCTTCTACATTACAAGTGAAATTATCTTAACACTGAGATTAAAAGTTCCTAACCTATCATCAATATAAAATATACAGAACGAAACATAAAAATCAAGTGGAAATAAGTTTTATACAAATGTGTGTGCATACACAAATACATACACTCCTATTGCTTCAGGATATTGCTTAAGCACTACTAATTCTTAAAACCTATCTAAAATAAATAGTTACTTACACTTTGGATTAAGGTCATACTGGATTACATCATCCACTGAAAACAGCCAAGCTGCCCAAATCCAGTTGATGCACTGAGCCTAGCTACAGAAAATTTAAAAATAAAAAATAAATAAAAATAAAATGTTCACACCAAAAGAACTTAAATAAAAAGTTATATACTAATACTCAGCAAAACATCAAAATTATATTCACAGGATTTAGTGAAAACTAAAAAGACTAAAAATCATAGCAGTATGTCTAAAGATTGAATATGCTTATAATTTTGTGATTCCAGAAACATCTCTCAGTTTATTTCTTAATCTGGATAAAATTTAAATGAAACATCTTATTTGTCAATATGTAACTTCTGCAAAATGGAATATCGCTAAAATTAAAAATGAAGCAATTCCAGCAATAAGGAAATAGACTATACAACTTACAAAAAAACCTGAGACTTAGAAATTCCTGCCTACAAACTGCCATTTATAGGAAACTTTAAATTCTAGTGACATTTACTTCATATACTATGGTCCTCTCTGGATTGTTACCACCAAACTCAAGGTGTAAAATGAATCAGCACCAGTTGCCCATATTTATTTTGCCTTTAATAGGTCAAATACAATATTAATTTTTAATACATTGACCCTCTCTTTTCAATAATGAGAAAATGAAGAGATTATTCCAGAAAACCATTGGGCAGACTTCCCTTTAAAAAACTAATTTGTTAGCCTTGTCAAAAGTGGTTTCAGTAGCATGGGGAGGGGACTGAGAAATGAAGGGGACAGATGAGTAGAAACAGCAGGTATAAACAATATTTTCAAGGATTTTTATTATAAATCAAGACAAGGAAATGGATAATAGTTGAAAGAAGTTGTAGGGTTTAAGAGGAATTTCTTTTTAAATATGAGTTAGGTTTTGGGGTGCCTGGGTGGCTCAGTGGGTTAAAGTCTCTGCCTTCAGCTCAGGTCATGATCCCAGGGTCCTGGGATCGAGTCCCACATTGGGCTCTCTGCTCAGCAGGGAGTCTGCTTCCTCCTCTCTCTCTCTCTCTGCCTGCCTCTCTGCCTACTTGTGATGTCTGTCAAATAAATAAAATCTTAAAAAAAATAAAAATAAATAAATATGAGTTAGGTTTTTTTGAGTGTATGTTGAATGTAGTAGAAAGGAGTTGAAGAATGAGAGTCTTCAGCTTCCTGTGAATGAGCATAGTGGACTGGAACAATGTATTAATGTTTGCTATACTTGGGGCAAAGAGAAATCCATTCATTATAACAGAAAGGGAGGCATGTGCAGGGGCAGATTTGGTAAAGGGATGGTGATGAAGAAGTAGAGGAACTGACACTGAAAATGAAATAAAATGACAATTTCTCCATAAAAAATAAGTCAGATAAGGAGAAAGAAAATATAAATGTGTCCTCTGAGAGAATGGGAGATCATCAGAAAAATACAATAGGACAGCTAAGGACCCAGTTGAGATCTGTGAAATGGTATCAGTAAGCAAAGTTGTTCACTGCTCAGATGAATATACAGTGTAAGTAGAAATCTAGATGCAACGAGGGTTGGGATCTTGCTAAGAGAATACAATAAAGAGAGGTACAAGGTAATTGTAAGTATGTGCAAACAACAATGTATTCTGATGGGCCATGGAATCTGTACTGGAAAGGAGAGGGTGAAGAAAATCATGGGGGACAATTGCTGAAGCCTTTGATGAAACATTGTGCAGGTGGAGTAGGTGGTGTATACAGATTAAATGCTGCCCTTAAACAATCAATCAAGCAAAAACAGAGAAGTAGTGGCTTTGAGAGGGAGAGACATTGTCTACCTGCAATTACAGGCAAGAAGGATATCCACTCCACTCCTACACCCTGTGCTGTGAAATATGAAGGCCACTGTAGAGGAAAATAGAGAAAGCAGGAGGACCCAAGGACATCAGGTTTCAGTTAGAGTAAATGTGATTGACAAGACAGGCAAGTTTATCAGTGATGGACACTGAATGCCAATGGGCACAGTGGAAAGACTAGGGGATTTTAGAGGGGGTGGAAGATTGGATCTGAACAATTTTAACCATTTGCAACTTACAAAGTTTCTTAAGGAAGTTGCATTGGGAATGGTGCATTATTTTCTTAAATACATTAATTTCACTTTATGCAACAAATGCAATAGGAATAAACCTTACAAGGTTTCTAGGAGAATTGTGGGTTCACAAACAATGCCACTTCACTATTTAATTAATGCTACCATGGAATATGGTAGAACCTGCCTTGCGCAGCCACCTTGAATGTACTAATGGTTGAATGCCATAACTACTTATTCACAAGCCCACAGAAAGATTTTTTTTAATAATCTCCACACTGTTTTCTGGAATGGCTGTAACAGCTTTCATTCCCACCAACAGTGTAAGAACACTCCCCTTTTTCCACATACTCATCAACATCTGTCATTTCCTGACTTGCTAATTTTAGCCATTCTGACTGGTGTGAGGTGGTATCTCAGTGTGGCTATGATTTGTAATTCTCTGATGCCAAGTGATGTTGAACACTTTTTCATGTGTCTGTTGGCCATTTGGATGTCTTCTTTGCAGAAATGTCTGTTCATGTCTTTAGCCCATTTATTGATTGGATTATTTGTTCTTTGGCTGTTGAGTTTGATAAGTTTTTTATAGATTTTGGATCTATTTATCTGATAAAACATTTGCACATATCTTCTCCCTTTCTGTCACTTGTGTTTCAGTTTTGTCAACTGTTTCCTTTGCTGTGCATAAGGTTTTTATTTCAATGAAGGCTCAATAGTTCTTTTTTGCCTTTGTTTCTCTTGCCTTGGAGATGTGTCTGGCAAGAAGTTGCTGCAGCTGAGGTCAGAAAGGTTGCTGCCAATGTTTTCTTCAAGGATTTTGATGGATTTCTATCTCACATTGAGGTCTTTCATTCATTTTGAGTCTATTTTTGTGTATGGTGTAAGAAAATGCTCAAGTTTCATTCTTCTACATGTGGCTGTCCAATTTTTCCAAAACCATTTGTTGAAGAGACTGTTTTTTCACTGGATATTCTTTCCTGCTTTGTCAAAGATTAGTTGACCATAGAGTTGAGGGTCAATTTCTGGGTTCTCTATTCTGCTTCATTGATCTATGTGTCTGTTTTGTGCCAGTATCGTACTGTCTTGATGATTACATGTTTAATACAGCTTGAAGTCTGGAATTGTGATGCCATCAGCTTTGGTCCCTTCTATTCATATACTATGAAGAGTTGAACATGAACATCAAGGATGTTGTACTTTATCAAATCTTTTTCTGCATGTACTGAGAGAGTAAGATGGTTCTTGTACTGTCTTTTATTTACATAGTGGATCACATAGTGGATCACAATGACTGATTTGCAGGTGGTGAACCATCCTTACAGCCCAGGAATAAATTCCAGCTGGTTGTGGCGAATAATCCTTTTAATGTACTGTTGGATCCTACTGGCTAGTATTTTGTTGAGAATTTTTGCATCCATGTTCATCAGTGATATTGGTCTTCAATCATTTCTGGTGGGGTCTTTGTCTAGTTTGAGGCCCAAAGAAAGAGTCTGGAAGTTTTCCTTCCATTTCTATTTTTTGAAAACAGTTTCAAAAGCATAGGTATTAATTCTTCTTTAACTGTTTGGTGAAATTCCCTTAGGAAGGCATCCAGCCCTGGACTCTTGTTTGTTGGGAGATTCTTGATTACTGCTTCAATTTCCTTGCTGGTTATCAGTCTATTCAGGTTTTCTCTTTCTTCCTGTTTCAATTTCGGTAGCTTATAGATCTCTAGTAATGCATCCATTTCTTCCAGATTGCCTAATTTGTTGGCATATACTTGTTCATAACATGTTCTTATAATTGTCTATATTTCTTTAGTATTGGTTGTGATCTCTCCTCTTTCATTCATGATTTCATTTATTTGGTCCTTTCTCTTTTCTTTTTGATAAGTCTGGCCAAAGGTTTGTCAATCTTATTAATTCTTTCAAAGAACCAGCTCCTACTTTCATTGATCTATTCTACTACTCTTTTGGTATCTGTTTCATCAATTTCTGTTCTGATCTTTATTATTTCTCTTTTCCTGTTGGGTTTAGGCTTTATTTGTTATTCTTTCTCCAGCTCCTTTAGCTAGGTTGTGTATTTGAGGCCTTTCTTGTTTCTTGAGAAAGGCTTGTATTGCTATATACTTCCCTCTTAAGACTGCTTTTACTACATTCCAAAGATTTTGAACAGTTGTGTTTTCATTTTCATTTGTTTCCACGAATTTGTTTAATTTTTCTTTAATTTCCTCATTGATCCATTCATTCTTTAGTAGGATGCTCTTAAGCCTCCATGTATTTGAGTTCTTTCTGGGTTTCCTCTTGTGACTGGGTTCCAATTTCAAAACACTGTGGTCTGAAAATATGCAGGAAATGATCCCAGTCTTTTGGTACTGATTGAGACCTGACTTGTGACCCAGGATGTGATCTATTCTGGAGAATGTTCCATGTGCACTCAAGAAGGATGTGTATTCTGTTACTTTAGGATGGGATGTTCTGAATACATATATGAAGTCTATCTGGTCCAATGTGGCATTCAAAGCCCTTGTTTCCTTGATGATCTTCTACATAGACGATCTCCATTGCACTGAGTGCTAAAATCCATATTATTATTGTATGATTATCTATGTGTTTCTTTAATTTTGTTATTAATTATTTATAAAGTTGGCTGCTCCCATATTAGGGGCATAAATATTTATAATTATTATATCCTCTTATTGGCTATACCTTTCAATTATGATAAAGTGTCCTTCCTCAAATCTTATTACAGTCCTTGTTTTAAAATCTAATTTGTTTGATATAAGAATTGCCACCCCAGCTTACTTTTGATGTCCATTAGCATGATAAATAGTTTTCCATCCCCTCACTTTAAATCTGGAGGGGTCCTTAGGTCTAAAATGAGTCTCTCACAGACAGTATATCAATGGGTCTTGCTTTTTTTTTTTTTAATTTTATTTTTTATAAACATATAATATCTTTTTATCCCCAGGGGTACAGGTCTGTGAATTGCCAGGTTTACACACTTCACAGCACTCACCATAGCACATACCCTCCCCAGTGTCCATAATCCCACGCCCCCAACCCCCCTCCCCCCATTAACCCTCAGTTTGTTTTGTGAGATTAAGAGTCACTTATGGTTTGTCTCCATCCCAATCCCATCTTGTTTCATTGACTCTTCTCCTACCCCCTTAACCCCCCATGTTGCATCTCCTCTCCCTCATATCAGGGAGATCATATGATAGTTGTCTTTCTCCGATTGACTTATTCCGCTAAGCATGATACCCTCTAGTTCCATCCACGTCATCGCAAATGGCAAGATTTCATTTCTTTTGATGGCTGCATAGTATTCCATTGTGTATATATACCACATCTTCTTTATCCATTCGTCTGTTGATGGACATCTAGGTTCTTTCCATAGTTTGGCTATTGTAGACATTGCTGCTATAAACATTCGGGTGCACGTGCCCCTTCGGATCACTACGTTTGTATCTTTAGGGTAAATAACCAGCAGTGCAATTGCGGGTCACAGGGTAGTTCTATTTTCAACATTTTGAGGAACCTCCATGCTGTTTTCCAGAGTGGTTGCACCAGCTTGCATTCCCACCAACAGTGTAGGAGGGTTCCCCTTTCTCTGCATCCTCGCCAGCATCTGTCATTTCCTGACTTGTTAATTTTAGACATTCTGACTGGTGTGAGGTGGTATCTCATTGTGGTTTTGATTTGTATTTCCCTGATGCCGAGTGATGTGGAGCACTTTTTCATGTGTCTGTTAGCCATCTGGATGTCTTCTTTGCAGAAATGTCTGTTCATGTCCTCTGCCCATTTCTTGATTGGATTATTTGTTCTTTGGGTGTTGAGTTTGCTAAGTTCTTTATAGATTTTGGACACTAGCCCTTTATACGATATGTCATTTGCAAATATCTTCTCCCATTCTGTCAGTTGTCTTTTGGTTTTGTTAACTGTTTCCTTTGCTGTGCAAAAGCTTTTGATCTTGATGAAATCCCAATAGTTCATTTTTGCCCTTGCTTCCCTTGCCTTTGGCGATGTTCCTAGGAAGATGTTGCTGCGGCTGAGGTCGAAGAGGTTGCTGCCTGTGTTCTCCTCAAGGATTTTGATGGATTCCTTTCTCACATTGAGATCCTTCATCCATTTTGAGTCTATTTTCGTGTGTGGTATAAGGAAATGATCCAATTTCATTTTTCTGCATGTGGCTGTCCAATTTTCCCAACACCATTTGTTGAAGAGGCTGTCTTTTTCCATTGGATATTCTTTCCTGCTTTGTCGAAAATTAGTTGACCATAGAGTTGAGGGTCTATTTCTGGGCTCTCTATTCTGTTCCATTGATCTATGTGTCTGTTTTTGTGCCAGTACCATGCTGTCTTGATGATGACAGCTTTGTAATAGAGCTTGAAGTCCGGAATTGTGATGCCACCAACTTTGGCTTTCTTTTTCAATATTCCTTTGGCTATTCGAGGTCTTTTCTGGTTCCATATAAATTTTAGGATTATTTGTTCCATTTCTTTGAAAAAAATGGATGGTACTTTGATAGGAATTGCATTAAATGTGTAGATTGCTTTAGGTAGCATAGACATTTTCACAATATTTATTCTTCCAATCCAGGAGCATGGAACATTTTTCCATTTCTTTGTGTCTTCCTCAATTTCTTTCATGAGTACTTTATAGTTTTCTGTGTATAGATTCTTAGTCTCTTTGGTTAGATTTATTCCTAGGTATCTTATAGTTTTGGGTGCAATTGTAAATGGGATTGACTCCTTAATTTCTCTTTCTTCTGTCTTGTTGTTGGTGTAGAGAAATGCAACTGATTTCTGGGCATTGATTTTATATCCTGACACTTTACTGAATTCCTGTACAAGTTCTAGCAGTTTTGGAGTGGAGTCTTTCGGGTTTTCCACATATAGTATCATATCATCTGCGAAGAGTGATAGTTTGACTTCTTCTTTGCCAATTTGGATGCCTTTAATTTCCTTTTGTTAAAAAAAAAAAAAATAAAAAAATAATAATTTCCTTTTGTTGTCTGATTACTGAGGCTAGGACTTCTAGTACTATGTTGAATAGCAGTGGTGATAACGGACATCCCTGCCGTGTTCCCGACCTTAGCGGAAAAGCTTTCAGTTTTTCTCCATTGAGAATGATATTTGCGGTGGGTTTTTCATAGATGGCTTTGATAATATTGAGGTATGTGCCCTCTATCCCTACACTTCGAAGAGTTTTGATCAGGAATGGATGCTGTACTTTGTCAAATGCTTTTTCAGCATCTATGGAGAGTATCATATGGTTCTTGTTCTTTCTTTTATTAATGTGTTGTATCACATTGATTGATTTGCGGATGTTGAACCAACCTTGCAGCCCTGGAATAAATCCCACTTGGTCGTGGTGAATAATCCTTTTAATGTACTGTTGAATCCTATTGGCTAGTATTTTGGCGAGAATTTTTGCATCTGTGTTCATCAAGGATATTGGCCTGTAGTTCTCTTTTTTTGATGGGATCCTTGTCTGGTTTTGGGATCAAGGTGATGCTGGCCTCATAAAATGAGTTTGGAAGTTTTCCTTCCGTTTCTATTTTTTGGAACAGTTTCAGGAGAATAGGAATTAGTTCTTCTTTAAATGTTTGGTAGAATTCCCCCGGGAAGCCGTCTGGCCCTGGGCTTTTGTTTGTTTGGAGATTTTTGATGACTGTTTCAATCTCCTTACTGGTTATGGGTCTGTTCAGGCTTTCTATTTCTTCCTGGTTCAGTTGTGGTAGTTTATATGTCTCTAGGAATGCATCCATTTCTTCCAGATTGTCAAATTTGTTGGCGTAGAGTTGCTCATAGTATGTTCTTATAATTGTCTGTATTTCTTTGGTGTTAGTTGTGATCTCTCCTCTTTCATTCATGATTTTATTTATTTGGGTCCTTTCTCTTTTCTTTTTGATAAGTCTGGCCAGGGGTTTATCAATCTTATTAATTCTTTCAAAGAACCAGCTCCTAGTTTCGTTGATTTGTTCTATTGTTTTTTTGGTTTCTATTTCATTGATTTCTGCTCTGATCTTTATGATTTCTCTTCTCCTGCTGGGTTTAGGGTTTCTTTCTTGTTCTTTCTCTAGCTCTTTTAGGTGTAGGGTTAGGTTGTGTACCTGAGACCTTTCTTGTTTCTTGAGAAAGGCTTGTACCGCTATATATTTTCCTCTCAGGACTGCCTTTGTTGTGTCCCACAGATTTTGAACCGTTGTGTTTTCATTATCATTTGTTTCCATGAATTTTTTCAACTCTTCTTTAATTTCCTGGTTGACCCATTCATTCTTTAGAAGGATGCTGTTTAGTCTCCATGTATTTGGGTTCTTTCCAAATTTCCTCTTGTGATTGAGTTCTAGCTTCAGAGCATTGTGGTCTGAAAATATGCAGGGAATGATTCCAATCTTTTGATAACGGTTGAGACCTGATTTAGGACCGAGAATATGATCTATTCTGGAGAATGTTCCATGTGCACTAGAGAAGAATGTGTATTCTGTTGCTTTGGGATGAAATGTTCTGAATATATCTGTGATGTCCATCTGGTCCAGTGTGTCATTTAAGGCCTTGATTTCCTTGTTGATCTTTTGCTTGGATGATCTGTCCATTTCAGTGAGGGGAGTGTTAAAGTCCCCTACGATTATTGTATTATTGTCGATGTGTTTCTTTGATTTTGTTATTAATTGGTTTATATAGTTGGCTGCTCCCATGTTAGGGGCATAGATATTTAAAATTGTTAGATCTTCTTGTTGGACAGTTCCTTTGAGTATGATATAGTGTCCTTCCTCATCTCTTATTATAGTCTTTGGCTTAAAATCTAATTGATCTGATATAAGGATTGCCACTCCTGCTTTCTTCTGATGTCCATTAGCATGGTAAATTCTTTTCCACCCCCTCACTTTAAATCTGGAGGTTTCTTCAGGTTTAAGATGAGTTTCTTGTAGGCAACATATAGATGGGTTTTGTTTTTTTATCCATTCTGATACCCTGTGTCTTTTGATTGGGGCATTTAGCCCATTAACATTCAGGGTAAGTATTGAGAGATATGAATTTAGTGCCATTGTATTGCCTGTAAGGTGACTGTAACTGTATATTGTCTCTGTTCCTTTCTGATCTACTACTTTTAGGGTCTCTCTTTGCTTAGAGAACCCCTTTCAATATTTCCTGTAGAGCTGGTTTGGTATTTGCAAATTCTTTCAGTTTTTGTTTGTCCTGGAAGCTTTTTATCTCTCCTTCTATTTTCAATGATAGCCTAGCTGGATATAGTATTCTTGGCTGCATGTTTTTCTCGTTTAGTACTCTGAATATATCATGCCAGCTCTTTCTGGCCTGCCAGGTCTCTGTGGATAAGTCTGCTGCCAATCTAATATTTTTACCATTGTATGTTACGGACTTCTTTTCCCGGGCTGCTTTCAGGATCTTCTCTTTGTCACTAAGACTTGTAAATTTTACTATTAGGTGATGGGGTGTGGACCTATTCTTATTGATCTTGAGGGGGGTTCTCTGAACCTCCTGGATTTTGATGCTTGTTCCCTTTGCCATATTGGGGAAATTCTCTCCAATAATTCTCTCCAATATACCTTCTGCTCCCCTCTCTGTTTCCTCTTCTTCTGGAATCCCAATTATTCTAATGTTGTTTCGTCTTATGGTGTCACTTATCTCTCGAATTCTCCCCTCATGGTCCAGTAGCTGTTTGTCCCTCTTTTGCTCAGCTTCTTTATTCTCTGTCATTTGGTCTTCTATATCACTAATTCTTTCTTCTGCCTCATTTATCCTAGCAGTGAGAGCCTCCATTTTTGATTGCACCTCATTAATAGCTTTTTTGATTTCAACTTGGTTAGATTTTAGTTCTTTTATTTCTCCAGAAAGGGCTTTTATATCTCCCGAGAGGGTTTCTCTAATATCTTCCATGCCTTTTTCGAGCCCGGCTAGAACCTTGAGAATTGTCATTCTGAACTCTAGATCTGACATATTACCAATGTCTGTATTGATTAGGTCCCTAGCCTTTGGTACTGCCTCTTGTTCTTTTTTTTGTGGTGAATTTTTCCGCCTTGTCATTTTGTCCAGATAAGAGTAGATGAAGGAGCAAGTAAAATACTAAAAGGGTGGCAACAACCCCAGGAAAATATGCTTTAGCCAAATCAGAAGAGATCCCAAATCGTGAGGGGGAGAAAGGGGATAAAAAGAGGTTCAGAAAGAAG
>NW_019154094.1:37693987-37729514 GCF_002288905.1 Enhydra lutris kenyoni | reverse complement strand
AAAAAAAAAAAAAAAAAAAAAAAAAAAAAAAAAAAAAAAAAGAAAGAAAGGAAAAAAAAAAGAATTAAAAAAAGAAAACCAATAAAGAAAAAAATATAAAAAGGAAAAAAATATATATATATTAGATAAACTAGTTAAAAAACGTTAAAAAAGAAAAGGGTAAAAGTTAAAAAAATTTAGCAGAAGAAGAAAAATAAATTGAAAAAGAAAAAAAATTAAATTAACTGCAAGGCTAAAGAATCATGGGGAGAAAGCCATGAGTTCCGTGCTTTGCTTTCTCCTCCTTTGGAATTACGCTGCTCTCCTTGGTATTGAAACTGTACTCCTTGGTAGGTGAACTTGGTCCTGGCTGGGCTTCTTGTTGATCTTCTCGGGGAGGGGCCTGTTGTAGTGATTCTCAAGTGTCTTTGCCCCGGGCGGAGTTGCATCACCCTTACCAGGGGCCGGGCTGAGTAATCCACTCGGGTTTGCTTTCGGGAGCTTTTGTTCCCTGAGCGCTTTCCGTAGAGTTCCGGAGGGCGGGAATGAAGATGGCGGCCTCCCGGTCTCCGGCACGGAGGAGCCGAGAGCCCGGGGCCCCACTCCTCAGTGCGCCCTCAGAGAACAGCGCCGATTTACTCCCGTCACCCTGCCTCTGGCCGCGCTCCAAGCTGACCGAGCCTGCGACCGGTTCAAGGTAACCCCGAGCTTAGAGCTTACTCCTCGGCTCTGTCTCTGTAGCCGGCTTCCCTGTTCTAATACCTGTAAGCTCTGCGACACTCAGACACCCCTGATCCTTCTGTGACCCTGCGGGACCTGAGGCCACGCTGACCCTGCGTGGGCTTCACCCCGGTTAAGCCTCTGGAGCGATGTCTCTCAGTGGAACAGACTTTTAAAAGTCCCGATTTTGTGCTCTGTTGCTCCGCCGCTTGCCGGGAGCCGGCCCCTCCCCCCGCGGTCTATCTTCCCGTCGCTTTGGATTCACTTCTCCGCCAGTCCTACCTTTCAGAAAGTGGTTGCTTTTCTGTTTCTAGAGTTGCTGTTCTTCTTCTCTTCGATCTCCCGTTGGATTTGTAGGTGTTTGCAATCTTTAGATAAGCTATCTAGCTGATCTCCCGCTACCTGAAGTAGTCTCAGCCTGCTACTTCTCCGCCATCTTGACTCCTCCTCTGGGTCTTGCTTTTTATCAAATCTGATACCCTATGTCATTACATTCAGAGTAACTATTGAAAGAAATTAATTTAGTGCCATTGTATTACCCGTAAAGTCACTGTCTCTGTATATTGTGTCTGTTCCTTTCTGGAATCTGTTACTTTTTGGGCTCTCTCTTCATTCAGAGGATCCCTCTTAATATTTCTTGCAGCCATGGTTTAGTGATCACAAATTCTTTTAGTTTCTGTTTGTCCTGGACTGTTTTTGTCTCTCCTCCTATTCTGTTTTTGTCTCTCCTCCTATTCTGAATGATATCTTAATTGGATAAAGGATTCTTGGCTGCATATTTTTCTCCTTTAGCACTCTGAATATATCATGCCAGTCCTTTCTGGACTGAGGCTCCCTTTCCCCATGGTTTATCTTTCCATATATCGCCTCCAATTTACTCCTCCACACCTCCTACCATGCAGAAAGTGGTCACTTTTCTATTTGTAGAGTTGCAGCTCTTCTTTTCTTAGATCTCTGGTTGAGTTCACAGGTATTCAAAATGTTTTGATAATTATCTAGGTAAGTTCCTGGGACCAGACAAAACTAAGGTCTCCTACTCCTCTCTCATCTTGGATTATCTCCCAAACTCATAATTTTTAAGGACTGTGGAGCTTATAATGGAAAATCCATATTTTATCAGCTTCTTATTATTGGGTATTCTGATGACTTTTCATGTTTTTATTATTATAAAAAAGACCACAGAAATATCTTTTATACATGCTTAAGTGTGTATCTTATTTTTTTTTTAAGATTTTATTTATTTGGCAGAGAGAGATCACAAGTGGGCAGAGAGGCAAGCAGAGAGAGAGAGAGAGAGGAGGAAGCAGACTCCCTGCAGAGCAGAGAGCCCAATGTGGGACTCGATCCCAGGACCCTGAGATCATGACCTGAGCTGAAGGCAGAGGCTTAACCCACTAAGCCACCTAGATCCCCCTTAAGTGTGTATCTTATTATCCCCTTCTTTAAATTCCTAGAAATGAGACTTTGAGGTCACAGGAAAAAATGTCCATACTGAACATGACCATCTCTCCTACTCATTTATCTATTTTTAAAGTCTGCCATTGTTTTTAGGGCAGGTGACTCTTTGGGCTCCTTTGGCAAGCTAAAGAGCAGAAGCTTCACTGGAAATTATTTCTAGTAGGACCTTAAAAATAAACCTATAAATATTATCTATTAAATTTATAAGTAGTCCCATTTCAGCAACTCCTAAACTTTGGAACAGCCATGATCCGGTTTAGGGTAGTTCAGAGGTCAATGAGAAAGCTTACCCTACTAAAAAAAAAATAATAATAAAAAATTAAAAAATAAAATAAAACCTGTTACGAATTAATTCAGATAAAAACAGAACCTCTATTGCATATAAGGAACATGATCCCAGCTAACACCAAAACATTATGACCTTTGGTAAATGCATTTTTCTTTCTTTATTTCGTTCTTCTTCTTTTTTTTTTTTTTTTGGACAACTGAGGGTTTGCTTTTTAGGACACAAACAAGACATTCCAATTCACTGTTCAAGTAACCATTTACCTGGTGTCAGATAAACTGGCCCTAATTTCAAAAGTAAATTAATGATAAACTTCAATTTGAGGCAAGTTGAAGCTACATATATATTATGGAGCTAATTTCAAAAAATGACATAAAGCTAAAATGAAATAGCCTCTAAAATTTGAGAAACTTCAGACATAGTAAATCTTAGTTATAGGAGAAAATGAAACGTCTGATGATAAGATCGGGTCTGATAAGATGTAATAAAAACACGAAGCATGATACATAAGGTCAGAAGAATCAATATAAAATGTGAAATGAACACACAAATTGCATAGTCCTAGTCACCAAAAGTGGTTGGAAATGACAGGGGAATTAACTAGCAAGTAAAGCTGAATATTAAATGTGGCTGAGAGTATCATACATCATTCCTAAATCTATCTAGATATTCCTAAAATGTGGGCCACCTTTTCCCTGGAAATAACTAAGATCTAATCCAAGGTTAAATGAAAAATAAAGTTAGAACATGGAAATGATTAAATTTAAACACTGGCATTGTGTATATTTGAGAGGAAAGAGATGTGAAGATGGAGCATCTGGCAGCAGTAAACAGAGTGAAGAGAATGACAGATATTTATTCTTGTTACATACAGTCTGACTTACTGGCCTGTTCTTACACCACACCTTGAAATTATCAGAGCAAAACCCACAGGAATTGAAATTGCCAAAAACCTACTCACGTTGAATCACAAAGCGGCATGACATTATCCCACACAGACCTCTGACTTACTCACATAACTCTTTAACAAGCACAAAGGCACCTTTTTAAATTTTCTGAAATATATTCTCTTGATAATAAAAAGTGCTTTGGAAAGAGGAATACCTTTCCAGCTTGTCATGGCTGGATTTCAGCTCTGTCTTTGCTATCATAGTTCATGAGCTAGAACAATTTCCAGACTCCCCTGAACCTCAGTTTCCTCCTCTGTAAAATGGATATGAGTCTTGTGATTGTCAACTAAGCTAAAATATAAGCACAATGTCTGTTAACTTCCCCAAAGCTGTTAATTTCTCTTTTCCCCTGCTACACTTTAATCTCTAGAGGCTGCAAAACTATGAATTGATCTTAATTGACTGTTGTTGCCTTCAATTTGAGGTTAAAAATCAGTCTCCGAGATTAAATGCAAAAGGGAAGGGGAGGTGATAAGAAATATGATTAATGGTACAGGCTCTTAATAGTTTACAAGGTACATTGCAGGCTTATCTCAAAATCCCATGATCAGTTAGAAAAGGTAATCTATAGAACCTGAGGCTCTGGGTGACAATGACTTCAAGATCAATGTTCTCCTCATACTGATGTCTTACATGTTCTATTTGAATAATGAGGGCATTATTTAATTTTTCTTACACTTTTTATAGTACCTGGTTTTCACCTTATTGTCAGTATTTTCGAAGTATTTGCTTGTCTGACAGAATTTAGTATAGAAGAAATGCCAAAAGGAGAATGTATCACTGACAGTCAAAATTCAGTAGGACAACAGCCTTGGAAAACATGCCACTGTCTTTGTAACAGATTTGCTAAATTATTTTCTCTCTTCTTTTCACTTCACATGACTGACCTTGTTGGACTCGCTGCAAATCCCTCCATTGTGTAGAGATCAAGACCTCCAAGCTGCTGGACTCCAGAAGGTACCATCCTCACTGTATTCAATGGTTTTCTCAGAGGATGCCATTACATAAAATACAATCTGAATAATGTGCAAAGAGATACTTCTATCCCATGTTAAAGTCAGGTGGAGTCAGAAGGAATAAAGAAGATGGAAGGGAAATAAAAGGAAAACAATTTCTGCTGCCCACTTAGGTGATGCAAGGGAGAGAAAGTTAGGGCAGAGGAGCTCACGAAGGGGACAGATGCAGGTGTCCCAGTTGGGGAAGCACATGCAATAGTTCAGGAAATTATGGGTGATAGGGATTCAGGCCTTGTACCCACCTATTAATCTGGAAGGAGATTTCTTTGTAGGCTGGACCCAGAATCATGTAGAGGACAGGCACATAAAAACAGAGGACCGCAGAGGGTTAGTTTCCTGGGTGGCCCTTCGATCTGATGTAGCAAAGGTATACACAGAGCAGCTGAATGTGTGTCTGGGATGCTGATCAGATGAGTTTACATTAGGATTTCTGCTCCCAGAGCTGCAGGTGAACTGGGATTCACAGTCAGACAATCAGGGCATGGATAGCACCATCAAGAGCTCACGTGTTGCTGAGGTAGCCAGAAAGTATCAGAGGGCCCTGTCTATACACACAGAAAAGATGTTGACTACAGCGCTAAATGCCAACAGGGCTGTCAGCTCCAGGATGAAAGCGGACATCACTCTGGAGACCAGGGCAAGAGAAGAGTGGCAAGAGGAAGTACAAGCAATCCCTCTCCTATACCCAGGTATCACCTTTAGGAAAGAAAGCAGTGATATTTGGGGTACAGCAGTCTTTGAGATAGAGTAGTGGATTATGTTTAAATGATCAATAAACAAACAAATCAAATAAACAATTTCAAAATGCCTTAGTTTACATGTTGAACAAATTTTTACTAATAACTTCAGATCAGGTTGGAGGAGGCAAACAGAGTTAAAGGCAGAACATGAAGGTAGCTTTTTTTTCTCTCTATAGCTAAACTGAGTAAAAATTATCTGAAAAATGCTACTACTCATGATCTGTGCACTGTTTACATTTGCATGTCACCTAAATAGTATTCCTGTTAAATAGTACTTTACTTCTTATCTTTGTGCATCAAAGCCTAAAGTTTACAAAACATCTCCAAATATATTGACTTTAGAATGAGATTATCAAGCCTGAAAACACGTGGATTTCTCCAAGAGGTCTGGGGTACATAAAGCGAGAGAAGCAGGAAGGAAAGATAAATGGGGGAGGTTAGCTATAATAACTTAAAGTAAGAGAATCATGACTGAGATCTTGCCCTATCACATATGCAAACATATCCTAAAGTTGCAACAACTACATCAGTACATTGCTGAAGTGTAAATGAGACATCAGGACAACAGAAAAGAGTCTGGAATAGACATACATATACATGAATTTCCACATATATACACATTCTTATATGAAAATATATGATTCCAAATGAGTAGGTGGAAGATGGACCATTTAGTAGCATGAGTAACTACAACAGATAATCATCTTGGGGGAAAAAAGTTAGATGACTATCTTGCATCTCCCTCCACCAGATATACAATTCCAAATTAATTCATGAGAGAAAATAAAATTTAAAATACTGAAACATGGCATGTCTGGGTGGCTCGTCAGATAAGCGTCCACTCTTGGGTTCCGGCTCAGGTCATGATCTTGGGGTCATGAGATGGAGCCCTCCCTTGGGCTCTGTGCTCAGCAGGGAGTCTGCTTGAGTTTCTCTCTCCCTCTTCCTAGGCCTCTCCCCACCCAACTTTCTCCAAAATAAATAAATCTTAAAAAAAAAGATTCTCTCTCCCTTTCCCTCTATGCCTCCCCAGCTCATTTGCTCTACCTTAAAATAAATACATAAATAAATAAAATAAAATACTGAAATAAAATATATATGTTAGTTGTAGAAAGCATATTTCTTCAAGAACGAAATAAAAGCCAGAAACGATAAAGGAATTACATAAAATTAAATAATGTTCAAATATTTTTAAGAAAAGGAATTAAACTTCCATATGGCAAATAATACTATAAACAACTTTAATATTAAAGACAAACTGGCAAATTATTTACAAATATAAAAACTGATGGACTCAATGATATCTAAATACATCTAAATATCTGAACTATTAGAGCAAATATTTATTAAGTGCAACTTGTAGGGAAATTTGATTATATCAACATTTCAACTGAGGTTACATAAGCTGCTCATTCACTGACACCAAGACCATATTTTGAGAAAGAAGCAAGGATGTTAGGGAGGGAAGTATTCGTTAGAAACTAGGGGTTTGCACTCAGAAGGGACTAATTTTTTCTAAACTCACTGGGTTACATACTGATTTAAATATTTCTTATTAAAAATACAGCAAGTACATTATTAGGATTTTGTTATATGGAATAACTATCCCTACATATGCATACAGAGATGCACAAGGATAAGAAGTAAAGTACTATTTAACAGGAGAAATAGCAGTTGCCTATTAGTAAAACTGAAATAAATCTCTATGCTCTAGTGTGGACTGAGTTCAACATGTTCCTAGATTAAAGGAAGTAACCTGCAGAAATGTGTAGTATAATCAGTTTCATAAAAAGTGACAATACAAACACTCATTATATACACAGATTTGTGTGTGTGTTTTATATATGCATATAGAATCTAGAATGATCTTCACCAAGATTTAAATGGTGGTTAAAGTTGCAAAGTAAAATGGAAAGGGGAAATTTCCATTTTAATTATGCCTTCTTCATTCCTTTCATTATTTTCTTCCTTTTCATTCCCTTCCCCTCCCCTCCTTTTTCTTCCCTTCTCTTCCCTTCCCTTCCCTTCCCTTCCCTTTCCTTTCCTTTCCTTTTCTCGGTAATTTAAAACATGAAAAGTACTGCTATTTATTTTAAAATACATTAAGTAACTAAACCACCTTTGTATAGCAAAGAAGGTTGTCATTCTGTATATTGGCTTCTTTTTTTTTAAAGGTTTTATTTATTTGTTTGACAGAGATAGTACAAGCAAGGGGAGCAACAGAGAAAGAGGGAGAAGCAGGCTCCCTACTGTCCAGGGAGCCTAATGCAGGGCAGATCCTAGGACCCTAGGATCATAATCTGAGCTTTAGGCAGTCGCTTAACTGACTGAGCCACCCAGGAACGCCTGTAATTCTCTATGTTGATTAGAATCATAATTTTATTTAAGAAAAATTAGTAAACACACTCAAAGATTCAGTCTTAGTTGGAAATGAGGTGGGGAAGTTTTTTGGGGGGAAATTTACCAAGATATGAATAACAGCTATGGATAATTTCTTTTGAAAGATCTTAGTTATTTATTTGAGAGAGAGAGCATGAGTAGGGGAAAGAACAGAGGGAGATAATGTCAAGCAGATTCCATGGCCAGCATGAAGTTCATGTGGGGCCTGATCTCAGGACCCTGCGATCATGACCTGAGCTGAAACCAAGAGCCAGATGCTTAACCTACTGAGCCAGCCAGGTGCCCCCAGCTATGGATAATTTAATTTACTTAATTTTACTTTTAACTCAGTATCTGATGTGACTGCTTTTATTATCCAGAAAAAAATGCTACTAAAATGACAAAAATTCAAGTCAATTACCTATTTTCAAATATCTCTTTTTGTACCTATTACTTAGGTAATTCTGTATTGATAACTAAATTTATTATTTCAGCAAGCACTTAAGAAGGTATCTTAGATTGGGTCCCCTAGAAGGAGATCCTGAGATCAGGATTTGACTTGGGTGAAAGTGCTTTATTTATTAATGAAGTGCTCCCACAGGAGATAAGTAACGGACTGTGGAGGGAAATAGAGTAAGAAAGGGAAAAAAAAACAATAAAAATGGGATTTCAGGCAACGCCTCTTCAGAGTTTCCAAGTCTATTCCAGCAGGAGGTCTCAGGAACTTAAATTAAATTCAGTTTCCAAACCTAGGTATAGTGGTTGGGCTTTGTTTTTCATTGACAGTGCTACTGCAGGAGGGAGGAGCTCCAGTGGGTGAGAAATAAATTCTGCAGGAGGTGGATAAAGCTTTTCCTAGCCCTGTGGCAGGCTACCTAAGAGAAGTGCACATTCAATCCACAAGAAAACCAAACACATGTCAGGAGAAGGATGCACCCAAAGAGAGAAAGAGATCCAAAGAGATCTGGCAGAGCACCAATGGTACCCATTTCAAAAAGGATTTTATTTACAAATACTTCATTTATTCAAATTATTCAGTTGAACAAAGGACTTTTCCTGTTTTTGCACAATAGGACCCCAATTTTTTTTTTTTTTTTTCAAAAATTACAAGTCAACAAACCTGAAGCATCAGCAATTCTCAATTAGGGAAGCTTCTAAGAATTTCCAGAAGGCAAACAATTTAACAGCTTCAAATTTAGTCAGACCAAAATTCAAAGTTCTTAGTATTTTAAGGACTTAAGCTTTCAAGTTTTAAGATCAAAACAATGATTTAGCTCCTATTCCTACTGTTCTTCAAGATCTATTTGTTTCAGTTTTCAGCATTCTATCCTATCCTCTGGGAAACTTAGTAGAGAAACAGTGTACTTGCTTTAGAAACTCTGTATATTTCACAGAGATAATCCCAGTTATTTATTCTTTAATTATTCTAATGCTTCCCTGGACACTAGGGAAAACGAGTGCTTTCAGGCTGATTGTATGCAAAATTTCAACTATAGCACAAAGGAAATAAGAGAAGGCATATGCAAAATGGAAAGTAAGTGCTCAGAGACCTTACTAGACATGATGCTACATGAACACACTTTCATTCTCCCCACAGATTTCTTATATTCTCTTCTCTCCTTATAACCTTGGGCAAATTTCTCAAGCTCTCTTAACTTCAGTTCCCTATTCATTTCCTGATAGGGCTCTAGCACACATTCAGCACCAAGGAAATACTTGTTCAATACATGAGGAGATAAAAAATACATCAACCTTATTTTGATCTCTGGATCTTAGTGCATGTGGCTCTATACATCTAGAATATACTCATCTTTTTTTCTTATTTATCTGTATTAGTTTCTATTGCTACTAACAGATATCCACAAATTTAGTGGCTTAAAACAACACACATGGATTTCTCAGTTTTCATGGGCCAGAAGTCCAAGCACAGCTGAGCTACAACCTCTGCTCAGGGTCTCACAAGGCAACACTGTCAGCTGGACTGACTTCCTTCTGGGTCCCCTTCTAAGCTCATGTGGTTGGTGGCGGGATTCAGTGCCTTGCAGCTGTGGAGCTGAGGTGTCCATGTTCTCGCTATCTATGCGTTAGGTGCCACTCTCGGCTCTAAGATGGCACTGAGAGTTCCTCTCACAACATGGCAGCCCATTTCTTCAGAGCCAGCAAGACAGAACACTCATCTCATATCTCACTCCACTCTGCTCAAATGTGGCATATATTCATATGTGTGTGTTAGAAGCAAGTGAGTCACAGGTCTGCTCACACTCAAGGGACAGGATCACATATGAGTGTGACTCACTGAAGGTCACCTTATGGAGCATTTCCCAAACTATGCACATCATATTTTCTTCAAAGTCAAGCTCAAGTCATAACTTTCTCTTTCTGATTGCCAAATACCAAGTCCAGATAGGACAGAACTAAGCATTGATCTGTGGTGATATTTTTCACCAGTTACCATGTCTTATAGAACATACACACAGATGAACACACAGATACAGAAACCACACATTTAGTGCTAAATGCTTAATGGGCATGGCTTAAGATTCTCCTAACCTGTAATCCTGGAGATACATGCAATCTTTATATGTCCTTTATATGTCATGCTACCCATCAGCAAATAATGCTAAATTTTCTGCACAGAGACTTAGAAACTCATTTCTTCCCTATCCATGGGTATTCACTTTGTTTCAAACCTCAAATAAGTCATGTGTGAAAAAGCCTCTTGGTTGTATTTCATGCTCCCAGTCTTTGTTAACTGTGTTGAACCCCATGCTATGCCCTGGCACTGTTAGCATACAGCGATCTCATGTGATCCTTGTGGCATTAGCCAGATGTTTTCTTTGCTTAAAATATTTGAAAATACCTAAATATCTCATATTTCAATGAGCAGTTGTATAATGATTAAGAATGATTTATATATTGTTTTTTGTTAGGTAACACAAACAGTATTAAAATAATACTTTCAAAAAGTTAAAAAGGCAAAATGCCAAACACATATTAAATAAGGCAAGTCACTTATGATGAAATAAGGAAAGTACCTAAAACCTTGTTTTTAAGATGCAAAAACAAGACTACCTTGAAGCTGTTTTGTTTCTTTGTTATGAATATTAATTTTTCTCAAAATTAATATGTGTAAGAAAACCCATATTTTTGTAGATCAGTGTGTGGAGCACAAAAACTACTAACCAATCAAGAGTCACCTATAGTCAGCTATGCCCTAAATGGGTAAAGCAATTCTACTCAGTGTGCTGTTTTCCAAAGCTGTCTGATGAGTCTGACACAGCTTAAGTCAGACCTTGACACTACAGAAACTCATCTTAAATATTGATGCTATGAAGTAATTAGTACTCTCATTAGAATAAGTGAAAATTAAATTCAAAAAGGCAAAAAAAATATTTACAACAGGATCAGTGATGGCCAAGACCAGTACAAATTGACACAATGAGCAGAACATATTTTTTCTTCCATCTGCTTCATGGAGCTATTTATTCATTTATTAATTTAATGACATGGGGCTTTCTTGGTGCTTTGTTGAATTTTGGGAAGTCAAACATGGAACTTTGGTATTCTGATGATTCTCCAAAACCCACTTTGGTGACTAAAGTTTATTTAAAGCTAAAACAAGACAGAGGTAAATTTTTTAACAAATTAGTGTGTTCTGTCCAAGGAACAATACAGGAATGAAATAAGTGATTCCCATTCTTCCACGGTTTAAATAGTACTTCTTTTATTAGTACTCATTATTAAATACTTCTAAGTACTGATTATTCTGTGCCGTGTTAGCATATGACTAAAGTAGTGTTTCTTTTCTATGATTAAAGAACAATAATCTTCCAGACATGCTGAAAAACTATAGCTAAATCTTTTTGGACAGTTGAACATAACCTTTAATGATCAGTAAATATACTTAGTATCTAATGGTGCATTCTAATAATTTTTTGTTTGTGTGTTCATTCTGTTTTGTTTGGTTCACTATACCATGAACAGTACTGACACTGCACCATTGTGGCTCTTAAAAGGCCCATACTTAGACCGATGTTTTCTTCTAAAAGAGTTCTAAGAAGTGTTCTAAAAGAAGTGGCCCAAATCCTCTTCACATGTTTCCTCTCACTGGACCATTTAGACTGTGCCTAATTTAATTTATTTTAGGTTCTACTACCTAAGCCTCAACAAGAATCAGAAGCCATAGTTTTCAATAGAACTGCTGCAGTAAGTAAACCACTGAAATGTCAAACAAAGTAAGTCATGGCATCCATGGACATTATCACCAATTTTATCATCATGCTTGCTCCAGCCACAAAGATTTTAAGACAAACTGTGCTGCCTATCCTTGTCATATTTGAGCCATGTTTTTTTCAGACCTTGTGAAACAGTCCCTGGCCTCAGCTACAGAGCTGAGGTGAGTAGTTAACAAAAGATGAGCTCTCTATAGGTCAGTCAGCATCTAAAAGAAATGAGGTGGGTAATCGGATCACCTGAGGAATTTGAACTAGGACACACAAAGAAATAGGAACAATTAATAGTAACAGAAAGGCATAAAAGGACATGAGAGAACAGAAATACTCCTGAAAATTCAAAACAAAATAAAAAACAAACACACATATACACACACGCAAAAGAAAGAAAAACTCTGAGGAAGCTGTGACACAAAGGTAGTGTGTCAAGAAGACAGAGGAATTCCAGGGAAAGGATTCAAGAAAACATGAGGCTAACTGATTCATAGAACTGCCAATTTCTGAAACTTCGTCTATGGGTACCCTCTCCGTAACCTTAATTCTTCCTCAGAAGTTTCTTGAATGTCTCTGTTTATATTCATATAACAACAGCAACAATAACAAATAATTTGACATCTTACTTCTTGGTATAAAATTCAAACTGTTAAATAATCAGCACAATAAGAGCAATGACCAACCAGAATGAATGGATTCTAAATGTAAGTATCTACTACTCACGTAACAGGTAGCTTAGCTAAAATATTCACCCTGATAACTCCATGCAATATGTGCTTCTCTAAATTAGAGCTGGTTGGGGCACCTGGGTGGCTCAGTGGGTTAAAGCCTCTTCCTTTGGCTCAGGTCATGATCCCAGGGTCCTGGGATTGAGCCCCGCATTGGGCTCTCTGCTTAGCAGGGAGCCTGCTTCCACCTCTCTCTCTCTGCCTGCCTCTCTGCCTACTTGTGATCTCTGTCTGTCAAATAAATAAATAAAATCTTTAAAAAACAATAAATAAATAAGAGTTGATAACATTATACAAATCATCCTGTGTTCACCTTTGCCTTTGCCATCAGTGCAAAAATGATCATAAAATTTAAAAGTAGCACAGGATTCCAACCTAGTCCTCTTTGGCTTCTAAGTTATATTAATTCTATTTGAAGATTAGATTATAAAGAACAGGACTAGGTGGCATTTATTGAGTGCTTAATATATGCCAAACACTTCATTTAGTCTTGACACTTATTACTGTACCCATGATAGAGATGAAAAAAAGTGAAAATCTGAACTACTGGCTCAAGGTCACATAACTAATATATTTTGGACTCGAGTTTTAATGACAGTCTAACTCACGAGCCATTTTTAACTGTGACACTATACTGTTCCCACTATCGGATAATACTTATAATGTAGTTTCCAAAAAGTCTGACACAAAAGAGACAGTGTGATAAATTATGTATGACTGCAGTAGCCACATAGCACTATCATGGAAAGCTTCGTTTGTATAATTTGCTTTCTGAGATCAAGAGTGAGCATTAACTACCAAGTGCACAGTAAACCTAGCTTGGTGTTGTGACTTGTAGGCGGGCACCTATGGTTTGTGGGACATGATGTCAAGACATAATCACAAGATGACTCCGCTGCCCCAAAGCAGGCTTAGAAATTGAGAGTCACTGGGTAGCCTAAATCACACAGAACATCTGAATCATGAATCTAGAGAGAGCAATGAAAGGTGCAGGGCACAAAATGAAGACACTGAGGAAAGCCAATAATCAACAAAATACGGGGCTTCTTTGCCTTTACCATAACAAAACCCACGTTTTTTTTCTCATAGTTTGTTCCTATAGCTTAATGCAGTTTCAAAGAGCTAAGACAAAGAAGGTCAGGAAATAAATATCCACGATAAACCAGATAATTTCATCAGTACTTATCTAATAATAAGAGTTTATTTAGATAATTTAAATATATAATGATGCCCCTGTGTCGTATTATTCTTAAAGCTCATTAAGGCAAAGGTCAGAACTTTATTTTCTTTCCAATTTAACATCCTGTGGTCATTGAACCAATTCAGTTCAAAAGTATCAGATAAGCTCCTACCATCTATGCAACAGCACGCTAAGTGTCCAGGAAAATGCAAAGGACAAACAGACACCATGCCTTCCCCCAAGAAGCTTACATTAGACCATTACTACTACTATCAGCTATTCTTCATAAAGCATCACCAACAGAGTCCATTCATTTATTCACTCATTTAACAGTTACTAAGTATCTCCTTTGTATCAAATGCAATACTAAAGTTTTGATTTGAGAGATAGAGAGAGAGAGTGAGAGAGAGATTGAGCACAAGAGGAAGGGTCAGAGGGAAAAGCAGACTCCCCACCAGTTGGGGAGCTTGACTGTGGGCTCAAAGTGGGGCTTGAAGCGGGTCTCAATCCTCAGACTCCAGGATCATGACCTGAGCTGAAGGCAAATCCTTAACTTACTAAGCCACCCAGGCACCCCACAATGCTACAGTTTCAAGCAAAAATAGAGTTTAAAGAAGAAAGAACTGACAGGTCAGTGAAATATATGGAAGTGCCAATGAAATATCTGAAAAATCTAAAGTAAGATTCCCACCTTCTTAGGCTGACAAGTTAAGAGCTTATCCAAATTAAGGGAATTCCACAAGAGGCCTTTTAGAAATAAGGGGATTCTCTCCTTCCCAACAAGTGTCGTGGTATACTGTGGGAAATGGTACACCTAGTCTAAATACCAGTTATCCTTGTTTGTGGCCTTGGAGCTAGGTTGTGACCTTCCTATTGACTTAGTACTTTTAGACTCCTTAGGTTTGATGAGAGTAGAAAAATCAAATGCCATAGTTTTCCGTAATTAGAGATCAAAATATCAGTGAAGCTTCGGGTAAGTCAGAGGAGGTCTTCCAGTGACAGGATTAATAATAACATTGCCCATTTGGTCAGATCATGTCTGCTTACAGAATAATACTCTGATTTCTTCATCCTAGCATAGAAATAGTCCTATTAATCTGGTCTACACTCGCTAATTTGACTTTATTTCTCCTTATACTGCTCTAATCACATAGATCTCCATACTACCTCACTGAATATTCAGCAGTGACAGACTAAACCATCATATTTATTTATCCATGCTCCTGGAATTACATTCTGGTCCCTGCTCCTTAATTAGAAATTCCTCTCCATCCTTCTTTCAAACTCAAATCTCTCATTTTAAAAAAGGATTTTCTAAGTCACTCTAAGTTATATCAATCTCCTATTGTCTTATGGCATTGTTTTGTCTGTATAAAGCATTTTAGGTGTTCCAATCAAAAAGCTGTATGTAGTAGCTGTTATGGAATGAATGTTTGAGTCCTCAGAATTCACATGTTGAAATCCTAACTCTCCTCCTACAGCGAGTGGGGGGGTAGTCTTTAGGAAATGAGTAGGTCATGAGAGTGGAACTCTTATGAATGGAATTAGTGCCCTAAAAAACAAAACAAAACAAAACAAAACAAAAAAAACCAAAACAACAAAAAAAAAAAAAAACAAGAGAGTTTACTTCCTCTCTCTTTACTCTCCATCACATGAGGACACAAGGAGGAGACAGCCATCTGCAAAACAGGAGGCAGGCCTTCTCCAGATACCAGATCTGCTGGCACATTGATCTTTGACATCTCAGAGTCTGAAACAGTGAGAAATAAATGTTTGCTGTCTGTGATATTCTGTTATAGCAGCCTGAACTGCTATGACAATAGCATACTTTTTCCTATGTTTATGTCTTCATGCTGCCAGTAACTGACTTACAAGTTACCAGAGGACAGTCTCGTACTTACTTTCCTTTCTTAGGCTCTTTGTGCCTAAGACTGTGCTTATGTACACATACACACACACACACACACACACACACACACACAAAAAGCAAAAGTTGGTTACCAATGCTAATGCAGAAACCCTTCATGACTTGGAGGAACGCTATTAAATTTCTCCATCAGTTTTCTCTTTCTCTTCTTTAGGTTGAAAATAAAAAGTCTGACATTTCTACCTATTTCTTTCTTCCCAAGATTAATCTAAATGTGGCTTTCTTGCCAATTAGTAGGCAATAGATCCTTAGGCTCTTAAATTTATTGTAGGGAATTAGCAATGGAATAAGCTATCAGAATAGCAATAATAATGGTGCTTAAGGAAGAATGCAAGAAAATTCAAGGTAGACAATTTTTATAAAATTAAACCCTTATCTGTTTTTACTCTGGCCTTAAAGATAGATCTTTTCTACTAAAATACCTTCTGAAAGAACTCATTAGATTATATAGGCAAAGCACCAGATAAGACTAAATGAACGAATGTTACAGTAAGTTCTGCCATTACTACTTATAGGACCTAACCAGGACCCTTTTTAACAACCACAAAATGACAAAACTGCACTACATAATCTCTGAATCTTTTCTCTTCCAAAATTTAATGATGAAGTAGTTCGAACTGTTAAATCTCACATATCTGGGTTTATCTGGAGAACAAGAACTAAAAATCTTATTAGTTCATATTGAACTTCTTTTGCAATTTTTTTATTGTGGTTAGAACATTTATATGACTATCCTCTTGACAAAATTTTAAGTGCACGATGCAGTAATGTTAACTATAGGCATAATGCTGTACAGCAGATCTCTAGAACTTACTCATCTTGCATAAATCAAACTATATACCCATTGAATAGCAACTCCCCATTTCCCTCTCTCCTCAATCTCTGACAACCACCATCCTACTGTTTCTATGAGCTTTACTATTTTATTTTTTAAAAGATTTTATTTATTTATTTGTCAGACAGAGAGAGAGAGAGGGAGAACACAAGCAGGCAGAGCAGCAGGCCGAGGCAGAGAGAGAAGCAAGCTCCCCGCTGAGCAAGGAGCCCAAAGTGGGACTCAATCCCAGGACCCTGGGACCATGACCTGAGCCGAAGGCAGTGGCTTAACAACTGAGCCACCCAGGCGTCCAAAGCTTGACTATTTTAGATACCTAAAGTGTATCCAAGTATGTATCTAAGTGTATCTATGTGTATAAGTGGAATCATGCTATATTTGTCTTTTTGTGACTGGCTCATTTCATTCAGTATGTCCTCCTGGTTCATCCATGTCATTACATATGGCAATATTTCCTTCTCTTTTTAGGCTAAATAATATTCTACAATATGTATAGGTCATATTTTCTTTATCCAGTCATCTGTCAATGGACATTTAGGTTGTTTCCTTACCTTGGCTGTTGTGACTAATACTACAAATGAACTGGGAGGGCAGATATCTCTTTAAGATCCTGGTATCAGGGGGCGCCTGGGTGGCTCAGTGGGTTAAGCTGCTGCCTTCGGCTCGGGTCATGATCTCAGGGTTCTGGGATCGAACCCCGCATCGGGTTCTCTGCTCAGCGGGGAGCCTGCTTCCTCCTCTCTCTCTGCCTGCCTCTCTGCCTACTTGTGATCTCTGTCTGTCAAATAAATAAATAAAATCTTTAAAAAAAAAAAAAAAGATTCTTTCTCCCCCTCTTCTTCTGTCCCTCCTCACCACGCTCTCTCTCTCTCTCAAATAGATAAATAAATCTTTAAAAAAAAAAAAAGATCCTGGTATCAGTTCTTTTGGATATATACCTAGAAGTGGGATTGCTAGATCATATGGTAACCCTATTTTTAATTTTTTGAGGAATCCCCATACAGTTTTCCATAGTGACTATACCAATTTAAATGACCAAAAGTATATAAGTATTCCAATTTCTCCACATTCTTGCAAAAATGTGCTATCTTCTGTTTTCTAAAAAATTTTGGTTAGTAAAATCATTAATTAATTTCAAAAATTTTGGAGAAAATTTTTACTATTTAACTTCTTCTGGGCTGCTTTTCCTTTTTCATACACACTGTCTAATAAATGAAGGTAGTTAAATTGACTTGATTTTTTCAAAACATTTCTTCCACTAATAATCTTGATATTTTATTCTACACTTTAGAATCTAGAGTTATGGCTCTTAAGCCCATTCTAAATTTAGAACAAGCCTCATGATATGCAAAAAGAAATGGACTATGGAAAGAGCCTAGATGTCCATCAACAGATGAATAAATAAAGAAGACGTAGAATATGGTATAAAATGGAATACCATGTAGCTATAAAAACAAACAAACAAACAAACAAACACAACAACAACAACAACAAAACGAAATCTTGCCATTTGCAATGACATGGATGGAACTAGAGGGTATTATGCTAAGTGAAATAAGTCGATCAGAGAAAGACAATTATCATATGATCTCACTAATATGAGGAATTTGAGAAAAACAGAGGATCATAGGGGAAGGGAGGGAAAAATAAAACAAGATGAAACCAGAGGGGTGCCTGGGTGGCTCAGTGGGTTAAGCCTCTGCCTTCGGCTCAGGTCATGATCTCAGGGTCCTGGGATCAAGCCCCTCATCAGGCTCTCTGCTCAGTGGGGAGCCTGCTTCCCCCCCCCCTCTGCCTGCTTCTCTGCCTACTTGTGATCTCTGTCAAATAAATAAATAAAATCTTTAAAAAAAAAAATAAAGATGAAACCAGAGGAGGAGACAAACCATAAGAGACTCTTCACCTCAGGAAACAAACTGAAGGTTGCTGGAGGGGAGGGTGGTAGGAGAGATAGGGTGGCTGGGTGATGGACATTGAGGAGGGTATGTGCTATGGTGAGTGCTGTGAATTGTTTAAGACTGATGATTCACAGACCTGTACCCCTGAAACAAATAATACATTATATGTTTAAAAACAAAAAGAAAGAGAGAGAGAAAGAAAGAAAGAAATGGAATCCTGAAATAGTATCTTTCTTGGTCAATATTAGTCTCATAGTGATGTTGAATGCATCTTGTCTTGTAACATGAAATCCAAACTCTGTACAACCTCTGTTTCAGTAAATGGGGTTGTAGTGGATAGTTATTTATTGTTTCAAACCATTTTCATAGTTAGTAATTTACTGGCCATTTGTTAAGTATATGAAAAGCACCGTTTATTACGCATATGATTTTGCAAGTTGGCAGTTTGGAACAGGTGGTTCTTCTAACCTTCATTAGATTTACTGATGGGCATGTTATCAGCTCACAGGTCAGCTGGCGACTAGCTGGTAATGACAACTTCAGCAGTCACGGTTGCCCTTGTTTCACATGGTTGCTCACCCTTCAGCAAGCTGTGCTGGACCTGTGCACCTGAGAGCATGAAGGGATCAAAGAAATTAAGAGGAAATACTGAAGGTCTTTTAATGTTGAAGCTTAAAACAGCTCTACTGGTCACTTCAGCCATATTCTATTGGCCAAAGCAAGTCCCAAGCCACAAAGCCAGCCTAGGTTCAAGAGACAGAGAGATAAATTCCACTTTTTAATGGGGTAAGCATGGATACAAAGAGGCAGAAACAACTGTGGTCATTTTTTTCAATCAGTTCCCACATGACACTTTATTTCATGCCTAAGATCTTATCTTGACACTATATTCTGAGAGACCAGTGTCTCCTGCAAAGTTGTCATTGTTCAAAGTATACCCTCCAAATTCAATCTCCATCATTTATTTCTTATTCCCATACCAGACCTTTTTGATGTCAGATTTTTATCTGATTATTTCCCACACCTGCATTCTCCTCTAACTGTGATCCACTTACCTACCTGGTCTCTAAGCGTGAATGAACCAAATCAAATGACCTTCTCCAACATAGTACCTTCATTATTCTTTAAGTTTGTCATGTATTGCATTCCCCTTTCTATTACTGGATGAGCTTCTATCTTGGCACTGACAAAACCATATATACAGTAAATGATTCTAAAATGGTCTTAATGTGAAGAATAAAGGCAAGTAGTAGGCAGGTAAGTTAGATGGAAAATAAGACTAATGGCTTGATAGTAACAACAGAGTAAAATCCAGTAGAATCTGCAGGAAGTCCCTAGGATGGAAAGAAATCATGAGACAGGTGTGCTGATGGCACGAGTACCAATCATGATTTCTAAAATAAAATGTAAGGGGAGAAGAACCTTATTGTTTGATCACTTTAGTAAACCCCAAGTCAAGGCTGAGAGGAGATGATGCAGAGCAACCTAGAAGAAAGAAAAAAAATTAGCCTTGGTAACTGCCAAGTCAATGATAATGCTTAATGCAGTCTTTCTTAGGACAAAGTCAAAAGAATACATATTACCAAAAACTAGATATTTCATTTGTAGACTGTATAGCAGCTGTCAATTCCAATAAAGAAAGGTAGAGGACTGGGGGCTGTGAAAAGCAGCTACTTTGTACTTACAGATGGCTCAGGAATCTGAACAATTCAGACTTAATTATATTTTCATCAAGAACTCACTTTATCAGAAACTTGTGACCTGAAATATTCCTGCTTAATGGATTTGTCATGGTGAACCAGAGAGTCATTTTCAGCTGGGCTAGCAAGTCACTGATGTGAGCTTCAGGGGTACAAGTGAATTTTATGTCCTTTATTATCCAAAGAAGAAAACAGATTTATGGCCAACAATTTAAAGAAGAAATTTGCTAAAGAGAGGAGATGCAGCTTTTCTTTTTGAATAGTGACCACTGGGTAACTTGGTAACAACTCAGAGTCAGAAACAGAGAAGGAAAATTACTACATTAAGATCCAGTCAGAAATCAAGATGGTCAAGATGATGTAGTCTGGCCATAGTCACACATATGGAAGTCATTAGATAAAAGGGTAGAAACTGGAGGGAGAGGCCCAGGAAAAAGTGTGCTTCATAGACGTCTAATACAAACAAGCATTTCTCAGTATCAAACCCTCTGTGGTCCCTCCCTAACAGTCAGGGCAAACAATGCACCTACCCTGAAATCTCTAACACTAATGGTAGGGACATTCACAATTATAGAATTATGGATCTTATTGATGATCCATATTAGTCACCTAAATATCAATTATTAAAGTTACAAACAAATTTTTTAATTTAAATTTGTTTGTAACTACTAAAGTTACAAACAAATTTAAATCAAGAATAAATGATATTCTTTAAATAAAATCTTTAAAAAAAGAATAAATGATATTCTAAACACAGATGATATAACATGTAAATATGTTTAGAACTTATTTATTCTAAACATAGCCTATTAGAATATGGTATAAACTTTACTTAATAACTCTTCTCTACCATATACCTTTTTCATTTACTAACCAAAACGTATTTAAGAAAGCCTCAAGATCTGAAGAGAAATGAGACTTCCTCCATTGTCTGTTCTTACAGACACATTACCTGTAACCATAAGGCAGCAGTATGCCCTAATCTCTTTCCACTTTATACATAGATGAGAATTTCTAGTTCAGGACCTTGTTCTTCTAGAATATTTAGTATTGCAGAGAGAATGTTATTAACACAATTACTCAAGACAAACCCATTCTCAACTCAGTGACCATAAACTGACTACTGGGGGAAAAAAGTTTTCAGCAAGTCATGGAAAAATTCTATTAGATTAAAAAAAAACTTTAAATAATTTACCTTTTTAGTGTTGCAATCCAAGTGTATATGTACTGACTATAATCACTTTCCAGAATCTTAATTTATTTCATCATTTGGTTAAACACTGATGCTGATAACCTTCGAGAAAAATGATTTTCTGGTTTTTTATCAAATAATGGGTTGTAGTATTTGATTAAAATATGCATAATCAGAGAAGAGATGATTGGAGAGGAAAAGGTTCTGAACATGTTTTCATTTGAAATATTTATCATCATCATCATCATCCATAAATTAATATGTATCTTTCTTACTCTTTGTTCTTTGCTTGAAATTGACTAATACATCTACTGTGAAGGGAACATCTTGGTTTCTTTGCTGGCTAAATGCTGAATTCACGATTGATAAGAATCTTTAACTTTAAGACCTATAATGCCCAGTTTAAAGTTTTACAGACATGACAATTAAAACATGATACTTTCTTAAAATTTATTTTTGTGTGTGTGTTCCAAAATTGTTTATGCACCACACCCAGTGCTCCATGCCATACGTGCCCTCCTTAATACCCACCACCAGGCTCACCCAACCTCCCATAATCCCCCCCTTCACAAACCCTCAGTTTGTTTCTCAGAGTCCTCAGCCTCTCATGGTTTGTCTCCCCCTCCGATTTCCCCCAACACACTTCTCTCCATCTGCCGATGTCCTTCGTGTCATTCCTTATGCTCCACAAGTAAGTGAAACCATATGATACTTGACTCTCTCTGCTGGATTTAATTCACTCAGCATAATCTCCTCTAGTCCCATGCATGTTGATACAAAAGTTGGGTATTCATCCTTTCTGATGGAGGCATAATACTCCATAGTATATATGGACCATATTTTCTTTATCCATTCGTTCATAGAAAGGCATCTTGGTTCTTTCCACAGTTTGGCAACTGTGGCCATTGTTGCTATGAACTTTGGGGTACAGATGGCCCTTCTTTTCACTACATCAGTATCTTTGGGGTATATACCCAGTAGTGCAATTGCAGGGTCATAGGGAAGCTCTATTTTTAATTTCTTAAGGAATATATACGATAGAGTATTATGCCTCCATAATGTTTCCTTTGCTTTGCAGAAACTTTTGATCTTGATGAAGTCCAAAAAGTTCATTTTTGCTTTTGTTTCCTTTGCTTTTGGAGACATGTCTTGAAAGAAGTTGCTGTGACCAATGTCGAAGAGGTTATTGCCTATGTTCTCCTCTAGGATTTTGATAGATTCCTCCCTCATGTTGAGGTCTTTCATCCATTTTAAGTTTATCTTTGTGTATGATGTAAGAAAACGGTTGAGCTTCATTCTATACATAGCTGCCCAATTTTCCCAGCACCATTTATTGAAAAGACTGTCTTTTGAAGAGACAGTCTCTTCAATATATTGTATATTTTTTCCTGCTTTGTCAAAGATTATTTGACCATAGAGTTGAGGGTCCTTATCTGGGCTCTCTACTCTGTTCCAGTGGTCCATGTGTCTGGTTTTGTGCCAGTACCATGCTGTCTTAGTGATCACAGCTTTGTAGTAAAGCTTGAAATCAGGCAATGTGATGCCCCCAGTTTTGTTTTTCTTTTTCAACATTTCCTTAGCAATTCGGGGTCTCTTCTAGTTCTATACAAATTTTAGGATTGTTTGTTCCAGCTTTTTGAAAAATGCCGGTGGAATTTTGATCGGGATGGCATTGAAAGTATAGATTGCTCTAGGCAGTATAGACATTCTAACAATGTTTATTCTTCAGATCCATGAGCATGGAATGCTCTTCCATCTTTTTGTGTCTTCTTCAATTTCTTTCATGAGTGTTCTCTAGTTCTTCAAGTACAGATCCTTTACCTCTTTGGTTAGGTTTATTCCCAGATATCTTATGGTTCTTGTTGCTGTAGTAAATGGAATCGATTCTCTAATTTCCCTTTCTATATTTTCATTGTTAGAGTATAAGATAGCAACTGATTTCTGTACATTGATTTTGTATCCTGCCACATTACTGAATTGCTGTATGAGTTCTAGTAGTTTAGGGGTGGAGTCTTTTGGGTTCTCCATATAAAGTACATGATACTTTTTTTTTAAGGTTGTATTTATTTATTGTATTGTATTTATTTTTTTAAAGATTGTATTTATTGTATTATTTGACAGAGAGAGCACAAGCAGGGGGGGGCAGTAGGCAGAGGGAGACAGAGAAACAGGCTCCCTGCTCAGATCCATTCCATAATCCTGGGATCATGACCTGAGCCGAAGGCAGACACTTAACTGACTGAGCCACCCAAGTGCCCTAAAACAAGATGTTATTAATCATTATAATTTTATATTCTTTTATCAGAATGATGTAAGAATATGTGTATTTATGATTAAGAACTAAAAGTGAACTAAAAGTGAATGTGCAGGGAGACATGGTTAGCTCAGTTGGTTAAGCAACCAACTCTTGATTTTGGCTCAGGTCATGATCTCAGTGTCATCAGACCAAGCTCCATGTTGGGCTCTGCACTTAGCATGGAGTCTGCTTAATATTCTCTTCCCACTCTCCCTCGGTCCCTCCATCACCCACCCCTATTCTCCTCCCCCTTCTTGTATGCCCCAGCATGCTCTCTTTAAAAAAAGATAATTAAATGATAAAGAAATAAATAGAAATGTATAAAACTAGAAATAATTAATATGTTTGAATGGTGAAATTAATGAGAAGCCTTCCCTCTCTTCTGTTAAATTATTTTAAAAGTTCTTAGAATACTGATTTTATATGAAAAATAAACTCTATTTGTAATATTACTCAAAAATCTAAAAGTGTTCATTCCTGAACATTTATGTGTATGTGATGTTATACAAATGTTAATACAGTTGTCTTAAAACTATAAGTAATTATTATACTTATTAAAAGAATACTAATTAAAAGAAAATGATGAGCTGTTTTATATTACTAAAATAAAATATGTAGGCTATGTGTATGAGAAGGCATGTAGAATTAAGTTGTATACGTATAATTTAACCATATTTAACAATGCATCAGAGTTCTAGCAACTTCCATATAACAGATCCCCAAACTCTGAAACAAAAATTGACTCCGAGCTAAATCTTGCTCTAAACTCCTATGCAAGCCAAAGGTTTAACTCTATTACTTCACAGTCTATTAACTCTATGGTAGCTTATTATAACTATAAACTTTCTTTTCTAATTTTCCAGTCCATGGCAGATTAAAAGTAGAGGATAGAAGGATTTGGGGAAGAAATATGGGTGGGAGAGGTTGGTGAAAATACAAGAAAAGCAATAGCTGATAGTTTGATCCGTAAAAATAGAATTGGGCTGTGTATTATATCATCACCATAAAAGTAGCAAACAACAAAAATATCTAATATTTACTACACATTTCTTTTAGACTATATACCTTTAAATTATATACAAATCAGTAAAGATTTGCATGAATTATTTTGTTCTGGTTCTCAGACATGTAAGATATGTATAATAATTATTACCCCTTTTTTAATGAGGATTGGAGAAGGTAAACAATATAGCAAAAGTCACAGAGTTAGCAAGTTACAGAACTAGAATTCAAACCCAGACATCTAGACAGTCAGCATTCAACATATTAATGTTATAACTGTGATTAATATCTTTTGTGTAAGAAAGAATACAAATGTCCTTACAAATTTATTTGTGTTTAAAAGATGTAATGCATTAGGACATAAGGTTCATTTAGCCAAAAATCCTACATATGTGGTTACACATTTTCTAATCAATGAAACATTGCTGTATCTCTTCACTCACTCACTAATTTTTACTTCTAAGTTAAAACACAATTCATGTTGAATAAAATTAAATGAGATTTTGAACAAAATATACTTACACAACCAAGTATTTTACTTTCCAAACACTTTAAATTCCTTTAAAATTTTCCAGAAAGAGGATTACAGTTCTCTGAAGGGTTTTTAATAGAGTCTAAGTAGATGTTCTGGTATTAGCTTGTAAAATGCTGAGTCAAACACCAAGGGTAATTTAGTCTTGAGAACTTTTAAAAGAGTTATACAGTTAAGTCACCTCAGCGCCACATCCTATCTGCTAGTTCTATCTTATTACAGGCTTTTAAAAGAAAATAACAGTGGCATTTTCTTTTTGCAGCTATATTCAGAAACTGGTAATAATAAAAGCATACCTGTGTTTGTGCAGTTGAATTTTTCAAGCATTAAAGCTTTTTGAAGTATATCCACCAGACAGGCAAAAGCTCTGTGTGCAATGGTATGTTTGTTGAAAGTTAAGACAAGGTGACAATTAAGTGTAAGCAGTTGAATCATCTTGTTGGAGTTGATGAACTTCAAACTTTATTGTGCTGAATAAGTAATATTCTTAGGATGCCATTTGCCTAGAGTTTCCTGTAATATATTCTGACAATTTTGCAGCCAACTGGCTGAGATTAGACTAAGTGTCTTAAAAAAAGAGAGCTACTGAAAATAATTTTCGTTTTAGAGAACATAACCTGAGCTCAGCACTTGCTGCCAATTCCCAGGCACTGCTAGGAGAGGACGTTAAGCCATGTTTCACTGGCGGAATCAGCAAAGTCAGATATGCAGGAGTCACATGTAAAGGTGTGTCTTACTTCAACTGGGTTCAAGATCCAACTGAAACAGATATCTACAGCCAAAGAAATGTAATGGAACCTGCCCTTTAAAACAAAGGACAACAAATATCAACTGTTACCTGAGAAGGAAGAGAGATGGTCATAATGTAACATAATTTATTATTAATGCTTGAATGTTCTTGGAAGGCATGAACTGAGCTTACCTGGTTATCAGAAAGACCTTACAAAGTCTGGATTTGCTGTCATCACTGTCACTTGTGTTGAGATCAAGGTAAGACATCATTATAAACGTATTATAGATGTTACTGCGTATCAGAACTGTGTAACCCTGATATTTTGGGGCTTAACAAACTTACCTGCAAATACCTAGACTTGTTTGGTGGATTAATTTTTTTTTTTTCCTAGCAGCCGAAGTCTTTAAAAATGGAGTACTATGTTGAAACACCAAAAAAATAAAATAAAATTGGCTACATTAGAGCTGGTCTGATTGAGACAGATTGGAGGCTGGAACTTATCCCACCTAAACACCAAGGAAGCCTCCAAGAATTACGTGACATAGAGAAAAACCACTAGACTGGATAATCTCAAAGGTTTATGATCTTGTCCCTTTAACTGATGTCTGTTATACTGATCTGCTGTGATTTCAGAACCAGACTTGAGCACAGGAAAAAGAACAAGTTTGCCACATGTAACTCATATACTAAAACAAGTAGTCATTTCAGTTGCCACTTTGGAGACACCATAATTCTTGGACTGAATCATCCTTGTGGACCATAACCTTAGTTAATAAATATTAAGCCTTTTTTTCCCTCTCATTTAAGAGGCCACATGACTTTTTGTTGTTGTTGCTAAGTGTCATCAGGACATACTACTAAATGTATCATCGGATTTTTCTTAAAGCACTCAGGCTTGGATTCTCAGAAACTTTGATTCAAAAAAAGAGATGCTTTTACTGATCATTTGTGAAAGAATCTAGGGGAAAAGGCAGATCTGTGAACTGGAAAGGCAAATTTAGGACCTATTGGAAAGGAAAAGTTGTGCAATGGTACTAATTCGATGGATTTTTTTTTTAATGGAATGTATTTTAATCCTCATTTGATGCTTATTAGAATCACCTGGGGCTCTTTTAAAACATACATGCACTCAAGCTCCACCCTAGCAAATAAAATCTAAGTCTAGCAGGGTGTCCTAAGACACAGGTGCTTTGTTTTGTTTACACACTTTTAACTTCAGAATAGTTGTACATTTACAAAAGATAATTTTAAAACAAGTTTGAAAGATTAAATTTAGAGTCTCCCTATACCCCATACATACTTTCCTCTATTATTATCTATAATAATGGATATATTTCCACTACCCCCCATAATATTATAAAATATTATATTAACACTAATATGATACATTTATTATAATTAGTATACCAAAAGTGATGCATGGTTAATAATTAAAGCCTATATCTATCACATTTTCCTAGTTTTTACCCAATGTCCTTTTTTCTGTTCCAGAAAACCACATCACATTGACTCATCATGTCTCCTTATGCTTCTCTTGCCTATGACAGTTTTTCAGATTTTCCTTGTTTTTGATGACTTTGACAGTTTCAAGGAATACTGATTATTTTGTAGAATGTCCCACAATTGAGATTTGCCTGATTTTTGTTTTTCAAGAATAAATGAAGTTATGAGAGAAAAACCACAGAGGTAAAATGCCACTCTCACCATCTCACATCAACAGTACATGTCATCAACATGACATTACTGTTGACATTGACTTTGATCATCTGGCTGAAATACCTGTCTATCAGGTTTCTCAGTATAAAAGTACAACTTCTTCCACCTTTGTTACTACACTCTTCAGAAGGAAATCATCAGCCCACAATTACAGAGAAGGTAGTTAGTTTTCCACCTCTTGGAAGTGGAATATACATAAATTATTTGGAATTCTTCTGCTCAGCAATTTGTCTGTTTTTATTTATGTATTTATTTATTTAGTCATGTAGTCATTTAATTAATTAGTACGGACTGATGGACACTTATTTTATATTTTGGGTTATACTTCAATATCACATTTATTTTGTTGTTCTAATTGTTGCAAGATAGGCTATCGAGAGCTCTTTCATTTGGCTCCTCTGTCCCTTTTACATAACCCATCATTTTGTTTTTTGAGTTTTAGACTCATCTGCATATTCTTTGCCCCAGCCTTACAGTCAACCATTTCTCCAAGAAGCCCTGGTTCCTTTTATTGGAACATGGCATTAGAAACCAACACCTGGGAGTATGGTATGCCCATTGCTTCTGAGGTGTTGTTGCTTCTAGGACCTCCCAGAGAACAGAGCTAGAAATTACATGTGTGCATTACTAACCCATATAAGTAAACTAAACATGAGTTCATGCTGATATCTCTAGCTCTAATTCATTACCCCGTGGCTCATTCCAGCCTTCTGCCCTTTGCTTATCTAAACCAGTATTGAGAAACTTGGATCCAGTCATTCACCATCTATTTACTTAATGGTTTGATTCCACTATATATGTGTAGAAGTTTCAGGATTATTAACCTGTGCCTCTGTAGAAACTAACTTTACTAACTAGAGTACAATGTTTCTATACAGTTTGTATTGCCTTTAGTCCTTAGTCTCTACTCAATTCCAAAGTTACTTAATCCAGCACCTTTTCCCTCTACGTATTCGGAAAGGTTATGTATTCATTATACAGTTAGATTCTTTGTTTACAGTCAACATCCCATCTTGGGATTCTCTGATCTCATAACTGGTGTTTTCAGGTTGCATACAGTAGGGTTCAGAGTTTGAGCTGTAAAATTTTGTGGGTTTTGACAAAGGCACAGTGTCAAGTATCTACTAATAAAATTAAGAATATTTCTACCACTTTAAAAAAATAAAATGAAAATTTTTAAGCTGATTAGGGGATTCTAGTGTGCATCCAGAATTAAGAGTTAGACTTTTCTGTCTAGCCAGGTTGTAGTGTATCCAAGAACTTAGTTTTAGTGTTTTGGATTTTTTGTTTTTCTGTTTGTTTAAGTTTTTTGTTTGTTTGTTTGTTTTAACTCAAAATCTAGAAGAATGCTGTGTTTCTTACTTAGTGACCTTGCCAAATTAGCTAACTTCTCTATCCAGACGAAGTACCCCCTCAGAGAGCATTTCAACACCTGCTTCAGAGTGGTTTGAGGACTTAAAGGATTTTTGAAGGTAAAGCACAATGACAAAAGTTGAAAAGGAGTATGTGTTTAGTAAATGTCAGCCATTATTGCATTGTTTTCATTATCACCTCTTTTAATCAGTAGTTCCTCCAATCCAGTTTGTCAATGTTGTCCCCATGGCTTCTTAACATGCCTTACAAAGACAAAGAGAGGTAAGTCTTATGTTTTTGCTTTTTAATTTTTATGCATTCTAGATTAGACATTAACTAGGTTGCTGCTCCCAGAATCATTTGAGGTGATAGAAAACTTCTGATGCCTCATCTGTGGCCAGAGTCACTAAATGATTATCTCTGATAGTGGTGGTGGGGAGAGAAAGTGCCTTCAGTTGCACGCACAGTGGGAACGTTCCTCCTCTACTCCAACTCCTTATCTCTCTGACTCAAGTTTAAGAAAATAATTTAAGATGTTACAATATTACCTAAAAGAATAGCCTAGCTGAATGTGCCCATGAGTCACAGAAAACAACTATTATAGTTGTGATGAGTAACTTTCCCTAACTATAAACATGTTTCCAAAACCAATTCTCAGTACTGTGTTTCATTCCAATCACTAGTGTAGTTAAGGTAAGGACAACTAAAGTCTCTGTCCTATAGGTTTTTCCAGATCATATGACTGACTCTAACCATGTCACTGTTTCCTATTCCAGATGGAGACTATCCACCCTCTTGATCACATGCGTTTATGCCTCAACAATTACTGTTCCAGTGTTTCATTCATTCATATACAAATATATATTTTTTTCTAGCTCAATTTCTCTCGCTCTCTCTCCCTCCCTCCATTCCCTGCTTTCTCTCCTTCCTTCACTTCAGCATTTTCCAAACTATTTTCAAATAACTTACTTTAATGTGAGATGTTAAGAGATTTTGAAAAAGAGTACTGCCTTGGTTTTTTAGGAAATACTATATCCTTCCTCCAACACCTGTAAAAACATGTCAGCTTATTAAAAAATAATATGATATTCTCCAACTACCCAATTCTACTTATATTAAGTTGTCCATACAAATATGATTTAAAAAAAAACATTTTGAAGTGTGATGGGAAAGGGATGCATAGCTCTTATAAAAAAATTCTGGTACAGGGGCACCTGGGTGGCTCAGTAGGTTAAGCCTCTGCCTTTGGCTCAGGTAATGATCTCAGGGTCCTGGGATTGAGCCCTGCATCAGGCTCTCTGCTCAGCAGGGAGCCTGCTTCCCCCTCTCTCTCTGCCTGCTGCTCTGCCTACTTGTGATCTCTCTCTCTCTCCCTGTTAAATAAATAAATACATTATTTAAAAAAATTCTGGTACAGAACACAAAATAATTACATAATTATAATTATATAAGATACATAAAATACATAATTATATAAGATACATAAAATATTTTATATACTTCTCCTTCCCCATATGTGCCGTTCAGTGTCACTTACAATGTGAAGCCCATTATCTACGCTCAAAATCCTATTCCAACCTACTTCATAAAATTTTAGAATCACTTTATAATTAGTTTTAAATGTCCATAGTCAAAATTCAGTAAACAGCTAACACTTTTCAGGTATTTTTATATAAGTCATCTCATTAGTTCCTTACATTAACTCTGTAAGATATTATCCCCATAAAGGAAGGGTGGGGGGAGACTTAGAAGAAGTAAAGTTTTAGTCTGAACTAGAGTTCTTGACTTTGACTACTTGTATTTTTGGCCAAATAATTCTTTGCTGTGTGGGGGTTCACCTGTGTTTATAAGATGTATAGCAGCACCCATGACCTCTACATACTATATCACAGCAGCATATCTTTCCCTCAAGCTGTGAAAACCAAAGTATCTACATACATGCCAAATGTCCTCTACGGGACAAAAGTGCCCTGTTACATGAAAACTACTGGTTGAAACCCATACAGCAAATAAAATACCAAAAGTCACTGTTTTCTGTTTTCTGTCTAGACACTTAAATGCTTCTCAAATATAATGCCTTTATGGTTCAAGTCCTATCACGTATCATTAATTGCTAAGCCCTTCCTAAAAAGCCATCATCTTCTTCACACGATGTATTATCTCTTATTGGTGAAACCAGCTAGTTCAAACGACTTGGCATTCGGGTATAACTTGGCATGGGCCATGGAAACAGACAGGAGCCGCTGGCTCTTGCTTTGCAAATGTGCAGCATTGGTATAAACTAAAATGTCCAAATGAATCCCAATCACCAGTAAAACAGATGGTGGGCCTGTAATTTCATCGCTGGATATACAGCACAACATTATAATTGGAGCTCCACAGTGTAATAACCTCCCAGACTATGTGGCATTTTCCAAACTGGCATCAAGTTTCTTTATCATTATTAAATCCTTCTAACACAATGATGATAATTAGATTTTTCTTCATCTTTCTGGCATTTTTTAAAAATCTAAATGTTAGCCAGATTTGTGTTCCATAGATTCTCCTTTCTCTCAAATGTGGGATTTCTCTTGGTTGTGTAAATGCATTACAAGTCAATATCCCTAATTTCCTTATCACCTACATCATCATCTTCTTTCTTTGTAAAGTTGCCGTTTTCTTTTGTGGAGACAAAATTCTCATATTCATTTATTTCTTTCTGCTCAGAGATACTTGCTCCATCAATAAATTATCTCTTTCCTTCCTCTGATAAAGCTGAATGCCTAATTACTACCTTCCCTCATCAGGTAATAACTCATCTTAAATACCTATATGTATAGGTAGATGGATAATTGATAGATAACTTACTCTTAAAATAATTTTTTAAAAAAGAATTCAGAGCTGACATTTCCTTCCATGTAGTTTGCCTAGATGAAAGTTTTAATTGAGTAGAAACATCTTGTTGAATCTCTTTTGAAACAAAATTTCAGAAGACACCAAAGTTAAGACCAAAACTTCTAAGTTGACTGTGATGTATTTTGCCCCAAGGCTGCATTATGCCAAGTTCAAGATATGAAAAGTAAAGAAAACACCCTTCAGTTCTCTGGCTCTTAGCAGTTCCAAGAAAGCCCTAAGTGTTCTGTAGCCCTAGAGCCAAACTGCCTAAGCATGAAAGATTCCCTCTTGGCATAACAGAAAGGTTGTTTTTTTTTTGTTGTTGTTGTTGTTGTTTTTCAAATTCTTCACTATTTTCAGAGGGACCATAGATTCTTTCCTTTTTTAAAAAGTTTTTATTTAGGGGCACCTGGGTGGCTCAATGGGTTAAAGCCTCTGCCTTCAGCTCAGGTCATGATCCCAGGGTCCTGGGATTGAGCCCCACATCGGGCTCTCTGCTCAGTGGGGAGCCTGCTTCTTCCTCTCTGTCTCTGCCTGCCTCTCTGCCTACTTGTGATCTGTCTGTCAAATAAATAAATAAAAATTTTAAAAAAAAGTTTTTATTTAAACTCCAGTTAACTAACATACAGTGAAATATTAGTTTCAGGTGTACAATATGGTGATTCCACAGTTTCATATAACATCCAGTACTCATCACAAGGGCACTCTTTAATCCTCATCGCCTACCCACCTCCCTTCTGGTAACCATCAATTTGTTCTCTATAGTTAAGAGTCTATTTCTTGGTTTGCCTCACTCTCTCTCTTTTTCCCTTTGCTCAAAAACCCTCAAAATTGGAAAAGGTATCAATAGTTAACTAACTCCCCGCTAGACATAAGAAAGTGATCTTTTATCAAATATTACTTAAAATGTTTAGAAAGTTAGCTATACCTTGCTTCTCCCTCCTCCAAATCTTCTTAAAAACCTCCCCCCATTACCACTAATGTTCTTTAAGATTGATTCCTTGATTCTAATAAACATCAGTATCTAGAAGTTCATGGCCAGAGTGAAAATACAACTTTCTGAAGCAATTTTAAAACAATCACTAAGTATATTTTAGGGTAGGTTTAGGTTTCCTAAAACCTTGTCTTAAAGAGCAGCTACTTTTAAAAACAGATCATCCCTAAACTGCTGAAAATATACTTTCACCCTTCTCCATTCTGGATCTAATCTTTAAGAACTGCCAGGTGGGCCTCCCCATTCCCATGAAGCTGTGTACTTAGCAAATCCTCTGAGGTCTTGAAATTCATAACCAGATATAAGATTCACTGCTTTATTATTTTTTTAAGATTTATTTATTTTAGAGAGCATGCGCACATGCATGTGCATGAGTTGGGGAGAGGCTGGGGAAGACTGAAAGAAAGAATCTCAAGCAGATTCCTCCCTGAGCTCCAAGCCCAATGCTGGGCTCAGTCTCATAACCCTGAGATCATGACCTGAGCCAAAACCTAGAGTCAGATGCTTAATGCACTGAGACACTCAGGTGCCCCAGACTCATTACTTTAGAAGATAACACAACTGGAAATAGAACTTTGAAACAGAGTTCACTACAGGGCCAGGGGAGAGGATCTCACAGTTTGCTGATCTTCAGCATTTGCCTAGCACTGTGGCTAGAACATTATGAGGTATCCAACAAATATCTGTCAAATAATTAAACAATAGTATTAGCACAATATGATCAACAGTAACAGTACCCTATTTCTTATTTCTTAGGGTAAGAAATAAGTTACAAGCTTGACATACTTATTTTGTGTCACTCCTACAATTTTTTTTTTTTCAGGAAAATAGTATTACTGACTTTTCAGTGTCAATAACTAAGGCCTAAGGAGGTTGTACTGATTAAGTGCATGCCTGAATGAAGAATGTAAATCTCCAAAACATGTGTTCCTACTTCTATGCTCCACTGCATCTGCCCCTCCTGGTCTTCCTTCCACAAGTATTATTGAGTGCCTACTACGTTCTAGGTATAGGAGATACAGCAATCAAAAGGGACATACTGTCCCTATCTTGTGGAATTTAAATCCTTTTGTGAAGAGAAAGAAAATACCGGTGAAATGTAATAAATATATTATGTTATATAGTATGTTAGGAAGTAGTAAGCACTAGGGGTATAAGGCATAGAGGACAGGTAATGTAATACCACTGTAAATGAATTGGTCAGCATACACATATTGAAATAATGACGTCTTAAAAAGACTTGAAGAGGGAGATAGGTATATGAAGGCATCCTCTTAAAAAACAGGGTTACCTAGAGACAAACCAACACTTCAGGTTTTATTTCACTGTACTGAATTTCCATAACAAGGGAAGCTATGTCCTAGAATTACAGAACCATATAACTAAATCAGACATCAATCTGAAAACTTACATCAGTTAGATTCTTAACCACAGCAAAATCTATTAGATACCACCCATTTTATCCCCCTTTCCAACTTTAACTCCACAGCACTCATACCATTTGATATAAATATATTTTATTTATTTACTTATTTTCTTCTTGTGTCATTATAATGTAATATAAATACAACAAAGGGAAGAATTTATCTGCATTTTGTTCACACATATCTCCAATTACCCATACAACTGCCTGACACATAATAGTTCCTCAGTAAATATTACTGAGTAAATGATTCCCATACAAAAGAGCTGGCAGCTTCAGACACTAGTTGAACATCTCCTGGGAAGGGTGATCTAACAACAACTAAAAAGGCATATCAATCTAGTCCTCATCTGTAAAAATAAACAAACAAAACAAAAAAGGCTTCTTTGTGTTACTTCAAGGAGTATGCAAGAAGTTATGTGCCCAATACAGGAGGAATGGTGGCTAGAACTCTATGTCTTCATGTGTGGTCCAACTAATCAGTGAATGGTCTGTTTCATCATTATATACATTGCTCATTGTCTCCATTTTGCTGAGTGAGAAAGCTCAATAACTCAGGAGACTAAAAACCAGAAATTAAAATTCAAAGGAGGTGTTCTGGATGAGTAAGAGCTGGAGAGTATGTTCATCCCCAGTACTTAGCTCAATGACTTAAACTCAAAATGAATGTTGAAAAGATGATCAAATGGACAAAATCTGCATTTCCTCACTATTAGGGGTTAATTTTGACATCCCACTGCTTAATAAAATTAATATTTATTTCTGGTCACATAAATTTAGTTTGTGGAATAGATATTTCTCTTTTCCCATTTTGTAGCTCAGAGACCTCTCTTTCTTTTTTATTTTTTTATTATTTATTTTTATTTTTTTATTTTTTTAAGACTTTTTAAAATTTATTAATTTTTTTTTATTTTTTTATAAACATATAATGTATTTTTATCCCCTGGGGTACAGGTCTGTGAATTGCCAGGTTTACACACTTCACAGCACTCACCATAGCACATACCCTCCCCAATGTCCATAACCCCACCACTCTCTCCTGCCCCCCCTCCCCTCAGCAACCCTCAGTTTGTTTTGTGAGATTAAGAGTCACTTATGGTTTGTCTCCCTCCCGATGCCATCTTGTTTCCTTTATTCTTTTCCTACTCCCAAACCCCCCATGTTGCATCTCCACTTCCTCATATCAGGGAGATCATATGATAGTTGTCTTTCTCCGATTGACTTATTTCACTAAGCACAATACCCTCTAGTTCTGTCCACGTTGTCGTAAATGGCAAGATTTCATTTCTTTTGATGGCTGCATAGTATTCCATTGTATATATATACACCACATCTTCTTCTTCCTTTTTTTTTTATAAACATATATTTTTATCCCCAGGGGTACAGGTCT
>NW_019154094.1:37619793-37693887 GCF_002288905.1 Enhydra lutris kenyoni | reverse complement strand
CTCCTCTCCCTCATATCAGGGAGATCATATGATAGTTGTCTTTCTCCAATTGACTTATTTCGCTAAGCATTATACCTTCTAGTTCCATCCACATCGTCGCAAATGGCAAGATTTCATTTCTTTTGATGGCTGCATAGTATTCCATTGTGTATATATACCACTTCTTCTTTATCCATCTGTTCTTTATTCTTCTTTATTCATCTTCTTTATTCATCTGTTGATGGACATCTAGGTTCTTTCCATAGTTTGGCCCTTTGGGTCACTACGTTTGTATCTTTAGGGTAAATACCCAGTAGTGCAATTGCTAGGTCATAGGGTAGTTCTATTTTCAACATTTTGAGGAACCTCCATGCTGTTTTCCAGAGTGGTTGCACCAGCTTGCATTCCCATCAACAGGGTAAGAGGGTTCCCCTTTCTCCGCATCCTTGCCAGCATCTGTCATTTCCGGACTTGTTAATTTTAGCCATTCTGACTGGTGTGAGGTGATATCTCATTGTGGTTTTGCTTTGTATTTTCCTGATGCTGAGTGATGTGGAGCACTTTTTCATGTGTCTGTTGGCCGTCTGGATGTCTTCTTTGCCGAAATGTCTGTTCATGTCTTCTGCCCATTTCTTGATTGGATTCTTTGTTCTTTGGGTGTTGAGTTTGCTAAGTTCTTTATAGATTTTGGACACTAGCCCTTCATCTGATATGTCATTTGCAAATATCTTCTCCCATTCTGTCAGTTGTCTTTTGGTTTTGTTAACTGTTTCCTTTGCTGTGCAAAAGCTTTTGATCTTGATAAAATCCCAATAGTTCATTTTTGCCCTTGCTTCCCTTGCCTTTGGCGATGTTCCTAGGAAGAAGTTGCTGCAGCTGAGGTCAAAGAGGTTGCTGCCTGTGTTCTCCTCAAGGATTTTGATGGATTCCTTTCTCACATTGAGGTCCTTCATCCATTTTGAGTCTATTTTCGTGTGTGGTGTAAGGAAATGGTCCAATTTCATTTTTCTGCATGTGGCTGTCCAATTTTCCCAACACCATTTATTGAAGAGGCTGTCTTTTTCCCATTGGAAATTCTTTCCTGCTTTGTCGAAGATTAGTTGACCATAGAGTTGAGGGTCTATTTCTGGGCTCTCTATTCTGTTCCACTGATCTGTATGTCTGTTTTTGTGCCAGTACCATGCTGTCTTGATGATGACAGCTTTGTAATAGAGCTTGAAGTCCGGAATTGTGATGCCACCAACTTTGGCTTTCTTTTTCAATATTCCTTTGGCTATTTGAGTTCTTTTCTGATTCCATATAAATTTTAGGATTATTTGTTCCATTTCTTTGGAAAAAAAATGGATGGTACTTTGATAGGAATTGCATTAAATGTGTAGATTGCTTTAGGTAGCATAGACATTTTCACAATATTTATTCTTCCAATCCAGGAGCATGGAACATTTTTCCATTTCTTTGTGTCTTCCTCAATTTCTTTCATGAGTACTTTATAGTTTTCTGAGTATAGATCTTTAGCCTCTTTGGTTAATTTTATTCCTAGGTCTCTTATAGTATTGGGTGCAATTGTAAATGGAATTGACTCCTTAATTTCTCTTTCTTCTGTCTTGTTGTTGGTGTAGAGAAATGCAACTGATTTCTGGGCATTGATTTTATATCCTGACACTTTACTGAATTCCTGTACAAGTTCTAGAAGTTTTGGAGTGGAGTCTTTTGGGTTTTCCACATATAGTATCATATCATCTGCAAAGAGTGATAGTTTGACTTCTTCTTTGCCGATTTGGATGACTTTAATTTCCTTTTGTTGTCTGATTGCTGAGGCTAGGACTTCTAGTACTATGTTGAATAGCAGTGGTGATAACGGACATCCCTGCCATGTTCCTGACCTTAGGTGAAAAGCTCTCAGTTTTTCTCCATTGAGAACGATATTTGCTACACCACATCTTCTTTATCCATTCATCTGTTGATGGACATCTAGGTTCTTTCCATAGTTTGGCTATTGTGGACATTGCTGCTATAAACATTCAGGTGCACATGCCCCTTCAGATCACTACATTTGTATCTTTAGGGTAAATACCCAGTAGTGCCATTGCTGGGTCATAGGGTAGCTCTATTTTCAACTTTTGAGGAACCTCCATGCTGTTTTCCAGAGTGGCTGCACCAGCTTGCATTCCCACCAACAGTGTAGGGAGGGTTCCCCTTTCTCCGCATCCTTGCCAGCATCTGTCATTTCCGGACATGTTAATTTTAGCCATTCTGACTGGTGTGAGGTGGTATCTCATTATGGTTTTGATTTGTATTCCCTGATGCTGAGTGATGTGGAGCATTTCTTCATGTGTTTTTTGGCCATCTGGAGACCTCTCTTTCTCATCTGAAAAAGGGGTTGACAACATAGATATCTTCTGATTTCCTTCCAAGCATCCATTTTCCCCACTTCTTTTAGCATTGCGAATCTCCATTTGTGGAGAAGCCACGTAGTTTGGGTGGTATTGGTTGTACTTCCAAATGGAAGGATGAGCTCTGACTAAAGTAACTCAAGGCATTCCATTTCATGATGGAAACCATAAAAAACCTGATAGTGAAGTATATGCTGTAAACAAAGAATGAAAGTGATACAGTTCTTAATGAGACTTTGAGCCACTAGATCCAGCCTTCCCTGAAGCTTGACTTATATTCAGACTATTAATTTATAGAGACCATTAATTCCCTTTTTGCTTAAGTGAGTTTGAGACATGTATTCTGTTGCTTGCTGCAAAAAGAGTCATGATACAGATGATCTAACTGATATAACCTCTAAAGTCCCTTTCAACTCAAAAGTTCTAAGCCTCTGTTTATTTGTCTTCTGATTGAGGATTATTTGGAATTAAAAGCAAAATAAATTCAGAAGGGCTGCCAAAGACAGAGCAAGAATACTCCAGAGAGATATGGTCAAGGTGAAGAACCTTGGCAGAAAGCCTCTCCAAAGGCACATTCATCTGAGGGAAACTGATTTATGTTAGGCCCATGTCTACAGTATTTTATAACCGTAATGGCCAGTAAATAAAAAGAAATTGTTTCTGTCAGCTTACCACCTCTCTTATCATGAATGGAAGAAGCAGAAGTACCCAATCTTTAAAAATTACATAAAGGCCAACCAGGGCTCTGAATACACTTTCTCCAAGCTGGGAAAGGCTTTTGCATTTTCAAAGTAGGATGTAGCATCATGATAACATCATATAACAGATTCAGTAATGATCAGTACTTTTAATAAACTTAAAAACACACTTCACTTGTACTTCAGAATGATGTTTAAATTTTAGATATAAAGATACTAAAATGTATTCTTTGCTTGACTGAATTGTACTATGTAGCTGGGGGCCAGGAAATACTTCCTCTGCCTGGATACTAATGACACCATGGTACAAAACTTCCTAAAGCACTGTTAAAAACAAAACTATTTAGTAACTGGAGGCATCCCTTCCTCAATTTAGATGCAATTTTTTTATACTGATAGAATTTACCTTCAAATATTTTCATTGGCTCATTGTTATGAATTCAATTTATTCTTGGTGTTTTTTTTTTTATTACGTTATGTTAGTCACCATACAGTACATCATTAGTTTTTGACGCAATGTTCCATGATTCATTGTTTGTGTATAACACCCACTGTTACATGCAATCGTGCCCTCCTTAATACATCACCAGGCTCACCCATTCCCCGACACCTCTCCCTTCTAAAACTCTCCATTTGCTTCCCTGGAGTCCATAATATCTCATGGTTCATCTCCCACTCCGATTTCTCCCACTCTGATTTCTCTGCCTTCATTTTTCCCTTCACCTAATGTCCTCCATGCTATTCCTTATGTTCCAGAAATAAGTGAAACCATATGATAATTGATGGTTCTCTGTTTGACTTATATTTTGTTAATTAAGTGAAACTGAATTCTGGTTACTATACCTGGTTATTATTATAATTGTGTTGTTTTTTTTTTTTAGTTCACAAATATCATAGAACCCTGAAAGATGAACACACTGGGATAGTGAAATGTGTCACCACTGTATGCAGTATATAAAAATGGTAAATTCTAGAGCCTATTTCCAAATATCAATTTCTACTACTTATGAGCTGTATAACCAAAGACAAGCCATTTCACACCCTGTGCCACATTTCCTTTATTTACAAAACAGAGGTTATAATAATAGTGTTACAAAGAGCTGCTGTGAGAATAAAATGTATTAACTTATATAAACACTTAAAGTAGCACCCGGTATAGCTATTGTTTTTTGGTTCTTGATACTGCATTTGCATTTGTGATAGGTTTTTATGAAGTTACTTCAGTTAAGTAAAATACAATTATTGTGAGAAAAATGTTAAAAGTACAGTCATATAGTAGTATGTAGAAATGAAAAAATGTCAAGTGCTATCTTGTTAAAAAATAGTAAAAAAATGAAGGGTAAGCAGAATCTGAAGAGCAAATATTAAAGAATCTAAGGATGTGCAGATATATATTTTATGATTCAGGATGTAAAACACATTCCAAGCATGAAAAAACAAAAAGTAATTCTATATTATAGAGAAACTTCAGAATACTTCACAGATCATAAAAACAATGAGAGAAAATAAGAGTTGAATTTCAAAGGCAAGAAAACTAAACTCATCTTAGATTATTTTGTACATCTACCCCAGACACTCTGTAAATCTGCAATACCTACTGGATGGTACAGTAGGAATGAAATTAAGAGAGTGATTTCAGAAAATAGTTTAGATGAAATATCAGGGTCCCGTTGCTCATTACCTAAAGAGAATGAAGAGAGAAATAAGAAGGCACCAAAAATGACTGCCAAGTTTGAACAAACATACTGAGGAAGCTCTTCCCTAAGACAAGAGCAGAACCAGCATGAGATTGGGAAGATCATGAGGTTTTTGTTTGTTTGTTTTCAGATTTTATTTATTTGAGAGAGAGACTGAGCCTGTGAGTGGAGAAGGTCAGAGGTAGAGGGAGAAAGAATCTGAAGCACACTTCACACTGAGTGCAGAGCCCAATGTGGGGCTCAATCCAGTGACCACAAGATCACGACCTGAGCTGAAACCAAGAGTCAGACACTTAACTGACTATGCCACCCAGGTGCCCCTTGAAGATCTTGTGTTCTTAAATGAACTCAGGAATGTGAGGAAATCTGTAAAACCTCAAGCATTTTTGCCTTACAAGAAGTTGGGAGTCTGAAGCTAAGTTGAGAAGTCAAAACTTTAGAAAAGAGATAGTAGTTATCAAAATAAAGTTGGTAAATAAAACTGTGGGATGGGGACACCTGGATGGCTCAGTTGATTAAGTGTCTACCTTTGGCTCAGGTCATGATCCCAGGGTCCTGGGATCGAGTCCCGCATCGGGTTCCCTGCTCAGTGGCGATCTTGCTTCTCCCTCCCTCTCAGCCCTTCTCCCTGCCTGTGCTTGCACACACTCTCTCTCTCTGTCTCTCTCTGACAAATAAACAAATAAATAAAATCTTAAAAAAATACAAAAAACTGTGGCATGAAGTGACCAAGAACACATAGCAGAGAAGGAGATCAAGAAGAAAACCTTGGGATAAGCCTAAAAACAAAATATTAGACACAGAGAAAAGCCTCAATTAAAGAATTAGAAGGAGCAAGCAAACTCAATGTCATATAAACCTGAAGAATGCAGAGTTTAGCAAAGTGTATGGTTATATATCAGACTTTAAGAAAACAGAAATTCAACTTTAAATTAGTTTAATCATGAGGCATTTTATAGAAATTGCACACAGGTCAGTTCTATAATCAATTACACTTAAATACCTTAAAAACAGCAAAGATTCAAGTTCTGTCAAAATTCTGCTCTGCCATTTTTAGCACTTGAGTGCCTTTCAGATGCACCAGTTCCAGATGTAATATGTATACATCACAATGCCCAGTGGAAAGAGAGGCACGTTTCATTTTTTTTTTTAAAGATTTTATTTATTTATTTGACAGACAGAGATCACAGGCAGGTAGAGAGGCAGGCAGAGAGAGGAAGGGAAGCAGGCTCCCTGCTGAGCAGAGAGCCTGATGTGGGGCTCGATATCAGGATCCTGGGATCATGACCCGAGCCAAAGGCAGAGGCTTTAACCCGCTGAGCCACCCAGGTGCCCCAGCATGTTTCATTTATATCTCTTTTATCCACAGAAAATCTTCCACACATCATCCTCCCCCGAAAACTGCCCAAGGTTCAACCTAACTATTCAGGTTGTTTCATTGTTCATATTGGCCATGCTCATAGTCAATGCTTATTCCCAAACCAATCAATGGTAAGGAGAACGGATTTCATCTCTGATTCACTTAAACTTGATAAAGATCTATCATCTTTCCTGGTCACAGGGTCTGGCAGAAATGAAACAAATTGGGATTCTGCCAAAAGTAAAGTGGGAGCAAAGCAAAGTTTCAGGTAAGAACCAAGAGTGTCTGCTAAAATGGTCAGAAAGATTAAATGAGGGGTGCCTGGGTGGCTCAGTGGGTTAAAGCCTCTGCCTTCGGCTTGGGTCATGATCCCAGGGTCCTGGGATCGAGCCCCGCATCAGGCTCCCTGCTCAGTGGGGAGCCTGCTTCCTCCTTGCTCTCTGCCTGCTTCTCTGCCTACTTGTGATCTCTGTCTGTCAAATAAATAAATAAAATCTTAAAAAAAAAAGAAAGATTAAATGACATACAACAGTCAAAAAAGTTAGAAAGTAACAGGAGACCACCAAACAAACATATTTGTTAGACAGATGTTATTTGGATTTCTCTTATATGCCAGGCACTGTTGAATGTGTGGAAATGCAAAGTAAGGCACAATCCCTGCCATTTCAGTGCCCATGGTTTAGACAGAGAAGTGTGCAAAAAATGATGAGATTAAAGACCAAAGAGCAGAAGTCCAACCTGCTTATTTTATCAAGAATATTATACCACAATCCATTTCCACAAAAATCAATTTGCTCAAATAGTACAAAACTCTATTTGAGAACATTATCTTACCTAGCAAGCCAACCTTTTCTACTTTTGATTTGGAAGAAAGTAAAATCAGGTGGAAATTTCCCTTCGGTCATATTTACTCCCCAGGTATAGTATTCGCAAACAGTGGAATTTAATTTGAGGATCTGTATCTCTAATTTCTATGAAGTTTATTCTAGTTGAATAATCAGTTTGTCTTCATGATATTAAGTGTAATCTTATGGCAAGGCAGGGTAAATAGTATACTTTGGTAAAACAGGGTTATAAAAGAGAAAAAGGAAAGAATTAGAAAAAAAATACACTATGCAGTTCTCAAGCACTTTTACATCTGTGTCTGTATTGATAAGTATATAGCACTATGACACTAAAATTGAAAAAAGAATCAAAATTCACAGCTTAGGATACTCTGTATTGTTAATGTTTTATTTAGCTTCATTAAATACTCATTGGCCATTAGACTAAAAAATATTTTATGGACAAAAGTTAATTTTTAATCTCCTCTTATTAATTTAAAAATTTATTCCAGTTACTACAAACCATCTAGTACAAAGAATAAACTGTTTTCTCCCTAAACTTAACATTCTTTTTTCCACTTTAAAGCTTTCCAGTACATTAACATAGCTGCTCAAATTTGTGAACATTTATAATTGCAGCAAAGATAAAATATCAGGCCAAGGAAAGACAGAGTTCTTTTGGAAAAAATCAAGTAAAATAATCCGGATCTCAACTTCCATAAGTATATTTTTAAATTTTTCTTCTGTTGTTAGATTAATACACAGAAAATTAGCTAAAGTATCTCAGATATTTCACCCAGATATCTATGAATCTAATAAAATTATAAATCACTTTTGATATGGAACCACAGCCAGCTATCAAGGGGGAAAGAGAGCTAAAAGTAAGAAGTATATAAATAGAAACAGATCAGTTAATGTTAATGAGAATAAAGTTTGCACTATGGCCATGAATGAGTTCCTTTAAAATGAGTTCAATGTTGGCAGCCATCTTCCCCCTCTCCAACCAACAAAATCTGTGAATATAAAGTAACAGAGCTAAAGTATACATAAGAGATAGACATTAGTCATAACTAAGTTTTAAAAATTCAAAAACTTTGTGGTATAACTTCATTAATTCAGAAAATAAATATTTATTACAGGACTCGCTCACATTTTGATTTTGCTGAATTCTACACAATGATTCCCAGAAGTAAAGTGAGATTGAAGAGTAACACTATGCAAAAACTTCAGGCTCCTCCATAATTGTCCTTGTAGAAAGAATAGGTTATATGAGCTTATGTGTAATTAACAATGTGTGGAGAGAATAAAGTCGGTGGACTTGTATATTTCTTTAGTGTTCAGACCGCACTTATGTGTATGACACCATGCAAATAAAATAATCAATGGAAATAGGTAGTAACATAACATAGAAAAATAGGCATGCAGATAACTATCATAATAATCATATTGCTTAAGAGAGGCAGATGGTGAGTTATAATTATGGCCCCAAAATGTCACTAGGTCCTGAATCCACAGCCTTACCATTGCCTCATCATTGCCTTGGAGCCATGTGACTTTGGGCTCTTGACTTTGCACTTGGCCTGTGATCTGCTTTGGCCAGAGGTATATGGGCAGAAATGACAGTATGACAATTCCGAGAACAGGCTTCAGGAGGTCTTTGTGTTTCTGCTTGTCCTCTTGAGCCTCATTTAGAACCATACTTGGATGGCCACTCAGTAACCATCATGAGGAGTACATGCAATATTTAATCCAATAGTCTCAGAAGGAGGAAGACGAGAATGACATGTGCTAACCTATAGACTTGCAGTAAGAAAAATGCTGTCTCCACCAGCTGAAGGCCATCCTATCCAAAAATACATGAGAGGTAATAAATGATTATTGTTTTAATTTACTGAGTATCGGAGAAGTTTGAGATGCAATATTATTTTTATAAAATCTAATACATCATATACACAAAAATTACAAGGACATTTAGAAAACAGTTACATCCACCTTTGCTTTTTAATGATGGGCAGATAGAACTTGGCCATTTGAAAATGTTGAAGATGGGTATTTCATGTTTAAAGAGGAGTATGTAAGAAAACACATGAAAAATAGAGTATATATGCCTTCGCACACACAGAGCAATCTGGCAATAACACAGTTCAGCTAATTCTCTGGCCTCCAGATGTTGTGTTGGCATCCTTGTTCAAGCTTAGAAAATGAGGCTGGAAGAAGAGAACTGAAAAAAATCTGGGATAACCTTTCCTTCTCTCTTCTACTGCCCTGATGACCTAGAAAGGTGGTTTGTCCATTCATTCAACAGGACCTGCATTGTGTCCTGGCCAGTTGGAAAAGGAGAAATGGATGGTTCTAAGATTAAGTTGTAGATTTGTGATAATGAGAGAAAGCCTCTCATACATTATACACAAATGTGGTATTAGGGCATTAATATAATTACATCATATGAACATGGTATTAAGATGGTGACAAAAATCAATTTATAAGATATTTTGTAACACCTATAAAATTGAATATCACTCACTAGTCCATTGATCTAAATGGAAAAATACTTTCTTTTACAGTTTCATAACTCATGTCACTAAGAGCTCACATCACAGAATTCTCTATAAACAATTTATGTACAGTTTTATCATTAAGGTAAATATGGTGAGAACAGTAGTACTAAATTAGGGTTAATTAAAACTGTTTTTTCAATTAACTAACATTTGATCTGTTTTAATTTTCATTAACTTAATTTTATTGACAAAATACCTACACAAAGTTTACTAGCTTTAAGTTGCAGTAAATTTATATCATTAGTGCACCATTTTATTTGTGTGATTTAACACCTTTAATAAGAATTTTGTTCAAACAAGGCCTCAGATCCTCCTGTGTACAGACTATACATTGAAAGTATATTAATTAGCAATTTAGAAAATATTCTCTATACTTTTAGGCTGCTATCAAATTTGGAAGTTTGAAGAAGCACTCTGGCTTATTTGAGACAAGGTAAGAATAAAACTGGTAATTTCAAATGCCATTTTGGCCACTACTATCAATTTTCTTCTTCTTTCTCTACAGTTCCTGCAAGTAAGTGACAAATAGTTGATATAGTTGTGTAAATATTTCACACTCCTTTAAACCCAACCACCAAATAGGAAGAAAAGGAAGGTTTTAGCTTCTGTTCTCCAGATTCATTGTTCAGATTGCCCCATGCCTAAGATCTGGTCTGGCCAATGGTCCATGGGCAGAAAAGACAGTCAATTCCAACCCTCGGCCACAGAACGTATTTTAGAGAGATCTTTTGTTACTAAATTCACTTAGCAATTGCCCAGTTTGCTGATTCACTGTTTGTATATATCTCCTTAAGATACTGTTACAAATACTAAGGATAGCCTGTCTCTCCTTAGACACTTTTTTCAGCCACACAATTTCATGATGGCATCCAGTAACATAAGGCCACAAATGCACTACCCCAAGCATGGAACAGGTGAAAGGATGGAGACCTGATGGAGCTCTAGGGAAACACTGAAAACAGATGAAGGAAGAGGTCCAACCAATGGTTGTCTTTCATTGCTTGCATATTTCTTGTCATTGGCAGAGAGCCACACTTAGATGTTAACTGAAATTATGATTAACACTGAAGCCTACTCCAAAATCTTCATTTGCAGTCAGGGCAATCAGTGTTTGCTGCATGGGTAGACATTATTATTTTCAAAGGAGACCCTGAGTGGCATCAGTGCTATAGTAACAACGAAGAAGAAAGAAGGATCTTGGGTGACTAGCCTTATTTTCCTTTTTGTAAAATTTTTCCAGAAGAAAATAGACACCAGTTTGAACTCTGAATGGAGCAAATTCCTACAGCTCTCAGAATGAAGTCTGTGAGGCCCTGGGTAGGAAAAAATGGTCTATCATAGGACTCAGAATAACAATAGTTCAGACATCTAAAAATGTCACCTTATTTTTTCCCAAGAAGGTAAAGGACAAATGACAATAGGTATTTCATAGACAAATTATAGAGCAAAAAAAGATGAGAGAAAGCACATTTTAATCTTACAAATATTTAATTTCAGCATGCATTTTACAAATCAGGCAACCAATGGTCGCTTTAGGAACATCTCATACCCCACACCCAGTACAGACACTACTACCTTACACAAAGAAAAATAACTTATTCTTTTGAAAAGTCTGGTTTTTTTTCCTTTTAAAGATTTTTATTTTATTGATTTACTTGCCAGAGAGAGAGACAGAGCACAACCAGGGGGAGCAAGAGGTAGAGGGAGAAGCAGGCTCCCCGCTGAGCAAGGAGCCACATGCAGGACTTGATCCCAAAACCCTGGAGTCATGACCTGAGCAGAAGGCAGAAGCTTAATCAACTGAACCACAAAGGTGTCCCAAATCTTTGGTTTAAGTTTAAAAGCAAGTAGAGAATGTGAAAAAAGCTGACTTAAAGAGACTTGTTCTGGGCAGACGTATGAATATATAACAGTCTTCCTGTTTGCCCCGAAATCCCTCCCAATCATCAACCTTGCCTAAAATACTTCATTTCATTACTCTGAATACAGGCCAACCAAAAAATACATTAATCTGGATTAATAAATAGTTTCTTAAAAACACACTTCTAGCAGTTTTATCAGGCATTTATTCACATATCCATGCCACTTACCATAAATACTTATTTAGACTTTTGACATCAAGCAGGTGAGAAGATCCAGAGAGAGGGCACCCATGATTTAAGCTATCAGATTTGTTTTGTTTTGTTTTATAACTTAATATTTGAAGTGACATCCCATTATTATCCTATACTCTATTCAATAAAATATAATAACTCTGACATACTCTCTTAAGGCAGTGTATTACAAAAAAAGCATGAATACCAGGAGACAGGATTACTGAGAGCCATTTCAGAGGCTTCTACTATAGAGGTGGATACATTTTGAAGGATGAGTAGCTGGAAGGAAAACAGTGATTGAGGAGTCTTGGTGGAGAATTTAGGAAAATACACAGAACTAGGTACCAACATACCACAGTCACAATCCCAAAAATATGTGCTTAGAACAGCCCTTTGACAGAGATACTCTTATTTCCAATTTACAAAGAAAAAAACCTAGAATTCACAAGCCTTGGGTGATCCTGGCATATGAATAGAGGTATCTGAACCCAGTGACCCTTATTTTATCACCATACTTACCATACTGGAAAGAGGAAGACAGGAAGTATTACAGAAAGGAATCTATACAAATGCCAATAATATTTATTAAAAAAAAGAAAAGCTTAGTTTTTATCAATCTTATCAAACAAGAGAAATTTCTTTTCCACCTCTTCATTATTTTTGTCTTGGTTTCAGGCTTCAAGACAACTCAAGTTGGCATTGCTTATATGACAGATCAGATTCATAATACTGTAACTGAAAACTGTACTTGGACAATTATAGATTTACATGAAATTATAAGGAATAATACAGAGGACTCACGTGGACATATACACATTTCAACCAGTATATAATTTTCCTATTGCTGCTATAACAAATGACCATATACTTAGCAACTTAAATCAGCACAGATTTATTACCTGATTATTATGGACATCAGAAGTCCAAAATAGCTTTCACTGGGTTAAAACCAAAATGATGGCATGATTATATTCCTTCTGGAGACTATGGGGGACAATCTGTTTCTGTTTTCTAGAGGCTGTCCACATTCCCTAGCCAGTAATTACATCACTCCAGTGTTGGCCTGCATCCTCATATCCTCTTCTCTGAATCCTCTCCCTCCTTCCCTTATAAGGATCATTGTGATTAGATAGGGCCTACTTAAATAATTTAGCAAAATCTCCCTGTCCTATGTCCTTAATCACATAAGCAAAGTCCCTTTTGTCATTCAAGGGGACATATTCAGGTTTCAAGGATTAGGACACAGATAAGGGCGAGGGGCATTTTTTGCCTAGTATAACTGATGCTCTCCAATGATAACATTTTGCAAAACTATAGTATAATATCACAACCAGATTATTGAAATTAATACAATTCACCAATCTTATTAAGATTTCCACAGTTCTTATAGTCCTATGTATGTTTAATTCTATACAATTTTATCACTAATGTGGGTCTGTCCACAACCAAAGTCAAGACAATGAAGAGTTTCATCACCACAAGGATCCCTAAAACCACTCATGTATAACACCCTCCCTCTCGACCCTTCCCCAATATTTCCAACTCCCGGAAGCCATTCATTTTTTAACCCATTTAAAAAATGTTTGTTATTTCAAAAATCTTATATAAATAAAATCATACAGTATGTAATCTTGTAACCTTCAGGAATTGGCCTTTTTCATCCAACATTATTCCCTGGAGAATCATCTAAGTTGGTATTTAAATCAATACATCTTTGTTTTGCTCAGTGCTAAGTACTACTGCATGGAAAGTCTGTGCCATATTTTTTTAAAACCACTCATGTATTGAAGGACATCTGAGCTGTTTTCAGTTTGGGGCTATTACAAATTAAACCATTATGAATATCTGTGTATAATCTTTGGTATGAACTAAGTTTTATTTCTCTGTGATAAATATAAAAAGTACAATTATTGGATAGTACGGTTACATGTTTAATCTTATAACAAACTGACAAACTGTTTTCCAGAATGGCTGTACCATTTCTGCCTTCCCTACAACAAGATAGAATGATTTCTTTCCATTCCTGCCAACATTTATTGTTGTCATTTTTTAAAAATTTTAGTAATATTGCTAGGCTTGTAATGATATTCATTGTGGTTTTAGTTTGCATTTATTTGATGGCTAGTGGTGTTGACCATCTTTTCATATTCTTATTTTCCACCTGCATGTTCTCTTCAGAGAAATGTCTGTGTATTTTCTTTTCCAATTAAATTATTTTGTTGTGGTGGTTTGGTTGTGTCTTAATGTTGAGTTTTAAGGGTTCTCTATATAGTCTAGATAGTAGTCTTCTGCCAAATATGTGTTTTACAAATATATCCTCCCTCTCTGTAGCTTTTCATCTTCTTCTTCTTCTTCTTCATGTGAACCTTAACAGAGCAAAAGCTTTTAATTTTTATGGGGTCAAGTGTGTGAATTTTCCTTTGATTGATTGTAATTCTGTTACCAAGTCTATGAAGTCTTTGCCTGGACCCAAATCCTGAATATTTTCTCCTATATTATTTTCTAGAAAGGTTAATATTTTACATTTTCTATTTAAGTATGCAATCCATTTTTTGTTAATTTTTGTATAAGGTGTGACACTTAGGTTGAGGTTTATTATTTTCTTTATGGACGTCTAATTACATGAACACCATTTGTTTAAAAGGTTATCTATCCTCCATTGATTTGCTTTTGCACTTGTATCAAAAATCAGTTGGGCATATTTGGGTGGAGCTATTTCTGGAATCTTTATTCTGTTCTATTGATCTATACATTAATCCCTCTGCCAATAGCACACTGTCTTGAATACTGTAACAACATAATATCCCTAGATATAAGGGAGAGTGATTCCTACCACTTTCTTCTTTGTTAAGATTGTTTAAACTGTTCTAGGATCTGTACTTTACCCTATACATTTTAGAACAAGCTTCTCTATGCCTATAAAAACAAAACAAAACAACAGCAAAAACTTGTTGGGATTGTATTAAGCCTATATCTAAACTCAGGGTAACTATCATCTTCACTATGTGGACTCTTCCAATCCTTAAACAGAGAATGTTTCTCCACTTGTTTAGGTCCTAATTTCTTTTAGCAATATTTTGTAATAACCAGCATACAGAACCTGAATCTGTTTTTAGGGTAGAAACCTATTTCCTTATCTTTGAGTGGTTGCAAATGGTATTACTTTGTTTTTGTTTTTTTCCTCAGTTTCTGCATGTTCACTGTTAGAATACAGAAATGAAATGACTGACTTTTATGTATTGATCATGTATCCTGAAACCTTGCTGAACTCACTTATTATTTATAGGAGGGCTCCTTTTTTTAATAGGTTATTTGGGATTTTCTATGAAACAGTAATGTCATCTGCAAACGGGCATTTTTATATATTACTTTTCTATCTGTATGCCTTACTATAATGGCTAGAAACTACAGTACTATATTGAGTAAGAATGGTGATAGTGACATGGTTGCCTTGTTCCCAATCTTAAGGGAGAAACATTCAGTCTTTCACCATTTATTTTCACTATTTAAGTTGAGGTAATTCCCCTCTACCATTCACTTGCTGGACTCCTTAAAATGAATGGGGTGTTAAATTTTGTCAAATGTTTTTCTGTGTACTAATAGAATCATGCAATTTTTCTTCTTCAGTTTGTTGATATGGTGGGTTATAATGATTGATTCTTTTTCTCCTTCTCCTTCTTCCTCTTCCTTCTCTGCTTCTGCTTTTTCATGTCAATTTCTTTCTGTTTTTCAATGGATATAGTATACTGATTTGTCCTCGAGTTCACTGATTCTATTCCTTATTATCTCCAATCCACTACTGAGCCTGCCCATGGGGTTATTTATTTATAGTACTGTATTTTTCTTTTTTGTAATTTACATTTGGTTCTTTTTTTTTAACAATTTCTTTATTTTATGTGAGATTTTTCTTTTTTTATTTGTTTCCAGAGAATTCATAATGGATCGCTGAGGATTTTTATGACAGCTACTTTAAAATTCTCCTCAGATAATTTTAACATCTGATTCATCTCAATGATGATGTCTGTCATTTGACTCTTTTCTCATTCAAGTTTTCATTTTCTTGGTTCTTAGTATGCTGGGTGATCTTCAGTTTTATCCTAGACATGTTGTCTACTGGGCTAGGAGACTCTGGATACTGTTTAAATCTTTCATTTGAGTAGGCAGTCACCCTGTTTAGCCAACAATAGTCCTAGTCTATTCTGTGGACTAGAGTTCCTTATTAGTTTAATTTTCACAGCCATTGTGGCGTTACTTATTTTGGTTTTATTGCTATTTTGGTCTGATGCCCCTGGGGCTCCCACTAGTGCTGCATGAGGAGGAATTTAGGAGGTTTACTCAGGTGGGGCCACTGTCTCCTGATAGAGGAAAGGATTGCCAGGTCCAGCAAAGGAGATGTTCTCTGGCCTGACACCCATTTGTACTTGGATCACTCTTGCTGCTCTCCTACCTCCAGGTGCTCCAGGGTCTCTGCTCTGGGTGGAAAAGAAGAGTTTCAGGTCCACAGGAAAAAAGAGACCTTGCATGTCAGGACACCTTCCATGGCTAGGTTTTTCCTCTCAGTCTGTTTGCCTATACTGGTGTCTGCCAGGGCAGGTAGGCATTCTCTGGCATGGAGGGGACATCCTAGTTGGAAGTTTGCTATAGCAGGACCCCCTGCTTGCAGGGATCTGGAGAGTGCTTCCTCCATCAATTGGTGAGATGTGACCCTCACTTTTCTTGATGTCACTGTAAGAGGGTATCTCGGGCCCATGGTGACAAGAAGGCTCCTCAAATTAGTCTGCTTGTTATGTCTCTCTTGCAAATGTTAACAGCAGCTTTAGCATTTCTCTGAGGAGGAAGAAGTCTCAGGTGCGGTGAGAAAAAGTGTTTCCCTGGTTGCTTATTGTTAGTAGACTTCTAAATTGATCTTCTTTCCAATCCTGCAAGTTCTCTATTTTCCATGGGGCTCTGGTTCAGTTTGGTTGGAGGAAAGGGATACCTGAGCTACCTCCTGTTACTACTTTGGGGGCCAAGAAAGGTTGAATCTAAGCCCCCTTCTTCTGTTGAATGGGGGGCGTGGGTCATAAGATATTCTATGGCTGTGTTTATCCTCCAGTTCTAGGGCCCCTAATTTTAGTTTACCTTCTTACCACCTTTCAAAGATCTCTGTTGGTTGCCTCTTGTACTACAACCAGGGTTAATAACTGTATTTAGTTATACCTAAAATTTCTAACGTAGCGAAGAAGCAAGAAGAAATGGTTCTATACCATCTCATCCTGACCTTGGTAAGTCTATAACATGCTTTTCAAAACTACTTTTTCCAGTCTAAAAACTGTTCTCAGTATTTAAAACTGAATGTCAGTAAACATGACATGTAAACTGGATAGGAAATACTATATGGCATCATCTTTTCCCACTCATTTCCATCATATTTTAGGGTTGTCAAGATAAAAGGCCCTTTATATAATTAAGTGCACAATGAAGAACCTTAAAGTTCTTTACAAAAAGCAGTTAACTTTGTCATTATGTAACTGTCTGCATTTTATTCGCCCAGATGAGTGAGGCAATAAATTCAGACAAAAGAAGAAAACACATAAATTTCTGTAGTAAGTTAATGGGACATACAAAATACTATTATAATTAATTACTGATTTCTGGCAATTCTAATCGAGTCTAAAAGACGGCCATGGCTAAACAACCTAACAAATTTCATTTGAGAGCACTACTAGAAAGGGCTATAAAAAAAAAAAAAATTAAGAGGAAAAAAAAATGTGTGCATCTGTGTGTGTGTGTGTGTGTGTGTGTTTATAGAGCTACAATTCCTAATGAATGGCAAATGTAAAGGAGTAATATGTATCTGTTGATTTTAGCTGATCAATGTCATGGCATTCCTGCTTATGATGAAATAAGAAAGTTCTCTGATTGTCATGTCATCTGTAGCAACGCTAACAAAAGGTGGTTTAAAAGATAATGTGTAGTTTCCAGGGAGTCTGAGGCTTCAAGAAGTGGCATTCATGACCCCAGAAACTTGCATCATACTAACAAATATTCAAGTCAAAACCTGAATACTTCACAGAGTGCATCAGTCTCTATACCAGGTTGAATAAATGGGTCCTAAAGGATATCTACATATTCATCCCCCAAATCTGTATATTATCTTATATAGCAAAAGAAACTTCGACACATGATTATGTTAAGATCTTGAAATAGAGAAATTAGCCTAGCTTCTCTGGGTGGGGCCAATGTAATCACAAGGGTCTTTACAAGAGGGATACAGGAGGGTCAGAGTCACAAAAGACACAATGACTTCCACAGGATTGGTGTAGTATGAGGGAGGGATCACAAGGCTAGGAAAGCAGGCTGCCTCTATAAGCTAGAAAGGCAAAGAAATAGACTTTCCTCTAGAGTCTCTAGAAAGAACACAACTTTGTCAACACCTTGATTTTAAGAATATCTGACCTCCAGAAATGTTAAGATAATAGATCTATCTTGTTTCAAGACACATTTCTGGTAATTTGTTACAGCACCAATAAAAAATTTAATAAAGCTTCCAAATAAATTTTTCTCAAATCATTTTCACTTGTGCAGTTTCATCAAAACTTCCTTTTCATTCCCTTTCTTATAAACCTATTGCTCTTTTGCCTAGCTGACAAATATGAAGAAAGAAATCTACTTTCTGGAGTTAGTTTTGAAAACCATATTTCTACTAAGAACTGTACTTCAAAAATCTTCTGAAGATACAAAGGAGATTTTTACATCAAATGGATTTGTGTCTGTGTGCATGTATGTGTACGAATGAGTGCAAACATTTCTCTATTGATTACATATACACACACAGTCTTCTTAGACAATGTATATAATACTAACACAAGCTCTATGCCAGCAGGACTTATTTGTTTTTCCTATTCACTCCTAGGTTCCCAGAACTCAGAACAATGAATACTTGTTGAACAATGAAAGATTAAATTGTACGAAAATATAGACCATTATACTCTGTCCGTCCTGAGTTAGCAGAACGAAGTGTCTTTTGAGCTCAAGCTCTCCAGCTACATCTAGGTCTTCAATTTTTAATATCAAATTATCTCAAGCTGGCTTTATATGTGGCTTGTAACTTAGAAATACAATGCATATGGTTTTTGGAGACCTTTAAAAGTTTTAATTTACCTGTATGCTTACTGTTGACAACTTTCACTTGGTTGTGGCAGTCAAAGCAGAAATAGATTTATGTTAATGAAAACATAATGAGTAATTTTTCCTATAACTGTGTCGAAACAGTGGTTCAGAAGGGAGCCAGAAAGGGTGGAGTATATCCCAATTTTTTTTTTAAGAAGGAGGGATTAGGGGCACCTGGGTGGCTCAGTGGGTTAAACTTCTGCCCTTGGCTCAGGTCATGATCTCGGGGTCCTGGGATGGAGCCCCATATTGGGCTCTCTGATCAGCAAGGAGCCTGCTTCCACCTTTCTCTCTCTGCCTGCCTCACTGCCTACTAATAATCTCTCTCTCTCTCTCTGTGTCAAATAAATAAATTAAATCTTTAAAAGAAAAGAGTGAGGGATTAAAAATTCAATATGGAATACATTATGACAAATTGATATAGATCAAATCCCATTACATCTAAACCTTTAGAGCATCTGGAATGTTCACTGTGATGAAAGTTCATCATAAAAACACAGCTGGATATCACATTCCCAGATGGAGAGGAGCTAAGCTAATATCATCGTCTCTGGTGAATTTACAAACACAAAAGATTACATTTTTATGGTATAAAGAAGGGAAGGGTTTTTTATGTAAGTATTCATCCTTCTTCCCCTTTCCTTCTCCTTCCCCTTTCCTTCTCCTGGATCATTGTAGGCAGTCTCATTGCACTTTGCTTTGGATGATGATAAATCCAAATTTTTATTCCTACACTAGCTATTGGAATTTTAGAGTTGAAGGGGAAGAGGAACAGGAAGTAAGGAAGCAATTATAACTGAATGAAATATAGTATGTATTGTCAAATATTATCATTATATCATTTATATCATTATATCATTTACTTAAAGAGTTCAGCTGTATTTGAGAACTACTAACCATCTTCCAATGACTTACAAATAGAATGGTTTTAATGACCAAAAATATTTCCCTGGAATCAAACTGACTTCGAATTAGGATTCAGTATACCTGAAAATGGCCAATAGAATGGTATTCCTCCCAGCGCCCTTCCAAATTAAGGGGATGAATATGATATTATTATCAGTCGATATGTAACCTAACATACTTCTGCAATCTATTGAAACAAGGGAGAAAGCAACGCCCAGGCTTGCATCCTACTGCTCCTTCAGAACCAGGTGGCATTCACACAGCACATGCTTCCCAGATCCTCATTGGCTGCCTGTCTTATATGCTTCTTTTCAACCTGACAGGAGTCAATAAAACATTGCAGAGAACAAAGAGGATGTGCAGAATAAAAATGGCGATGAAAAATTTGAAAATCTTGAATCATACTTTGGTCTGGCGAATAAAGGACAGACCATTCATTCTAGGATATGCTTTTATTTTAAGCTCTAATTATTATTATGGAGACACACATAAGAGGGAACGTATGAAGCAAGGATTGCAACTTCATTGTGAGATCATCAATGACCCAGGGAACAAGAATAGTTGAAATAAAAGATGGTTTGTGAAATGAGTCACTGCCAGATCTTATGTTGGGTATTTTCACACAAATTTTTGTCTAGATCCTTTCATGCTAATTACTGAAATTATAGTGAAAGATAAATGAAGGATGCCTACCCAAAGAGCTTTAGGATCACCATGGTTATTACACAAAGGAAAATTATTTGCATTTCATTGCAAGCATATAATAATTCCATTAACATATAAGAAAAAAAGAATGTAGGTCATAGAGGAAATGACTTGGTTTATGGAGCAGTGCCATGTAATAGGAAGTATACTAGACCAGAAACTAGAGATCCTGATGGGAGTTTCAATACATCTCTAACTGGCAGCACAACCCCAGACCACTTAAGAAATAAAACCTTTGCATTGGAGACTGCCCTCATCTGCCCAGTGCAGGGAGCCTTTAAAGCCCACCTCATATTTCTCAAACAGTGTTGTGCCAATTAAAGAATAGAGAACTAGATGTGGTTCTTCTCATAAGCTATCACTGCTAGCAGCCATGAAGACATTAATAATTCATTTAAATAATTCTTATAGTTTCTTGGTTTGGATGAATGCTTTTGTCAAAATATAGTTTTGTTTTTTAATGTATAGGTCTCAACTCTTATAAATACTCTAATTTTGTGTTGACAGTCACCACTTTTTTTATCCCCTTCTTCATCATCTCTGTTCTCTTCCCTGGATGGATTTTTCTGGAAGCATATTGAACTCTAAACCATTTTTATTCCTTATGTGCACAATACAGGCTAGGAATGGGCCACAGTGGTACTAACCAGAAGTCTATTAGGAATGCAGACACTTGGGCTCCCCCTGAACCCTGAACAATCAGAATCTGCATGTTCACAAGATCTCCTTGATTGATTCCTTTGCACATTAGGTATAAGCAGCACTGATCCAATGCCACTGAACTATCCTTTGAAAGATATTTTACGGAGCGCCTGGGTGGCTGAGTGGGTTAAAGCCTCTGCCTTCAGCTCAGGTCCTGGGCTCGAGCCCCACATCAGGCTCTCTGCTCAGCAGGGAGCCTGCTTCCTCCTCTCTCTCTGCCTGTCTCTCTGCCTACTTGTGGTCTCTGTCTGTCAAATAAATAAATAAAAAAATCTTAAAAAAAAAAGATATTTTACTCCATACCCCAGTTGCTGAGATAGGAATAGAGATTCAAAATGAAGAACAGAAGCTATTAAAGCTAAAAGGGGCCTCTCTAGTAGTCTAGTCCAGAAACCTCATCTTAAAAGTGAGGGGAATAGTAATATGCTTAAGGTCATGTTCTTCCTGAGCCAGGAGCAGAACTCAATCTGTTGGTTTGAGTCATGTTAGCAAAGATATACTTTGCTACTGAATTTTTCCATTTTCTCTCTCCAGCTAGAGAAAAGTTAATCACAGTTTCCTGGGGTCACTCCTGGTCTTTGGACTCTCGAGCTCCTGAGTGCATGTACTTATTCATAGTAGAAAACAACCATAAACCATTCATTGGAGACCAAGGCCATCTGGGTAGCTTGAGGGGTAGCTTGGCTAATTCACCACCCCTTGCCTCTGGCTCCTCAATTATTGAGTAGGAGATGATTCATCTCTACAGAGACGTTTGACAGTCTCAGCTGAAAAGCATCTGACAAGTGCAAAGCACTACTGTGTCCTGCAACTGAAAACCATGCCACTCCCTGAACTCTCTGTATTTGGAACTGAAACTAAAAGTAGCAGCGGCCATTGGTCTATGCCACACATTACCCCACAGTTTATTCCCAGGGGTACAGCCAAAGTTGCTTTGAAGATTATCAATCTAAGTTCTAGGTTCTATGTAAAAGTGATAGTATATAGTAGAGCAATAGATTTGAGGTTAGAAGTTCTGTGTTTGAGCCCTAAGTCCTCCACTTACTAGCATTTTTGGTTACTATTCAATTCTCTGGGTTTCCATTTCTTCATTTTAAATAGCCTTGCTACTACTTATTGTCACCAGATTTTTCCCCCTTGTCCTTGTTATTAATGCTTTATCTCTTCCATGTGTCTATGGCCTCAGTTAGTGATCACTTTTCCACATGCTCAGCATTCACATATTTCCCTCTCTCTTCTAAGATGACTCAGTTATCCATTTTGGTGTCTAGGAGGGCCCAGGGAAGATTATTCTACTCTCAGCATCTTCAGAATAGTCTGTGACCAAGCTAAACCAATAAGCATTTGTGGAACCCTCTGTTCATCATGAGTGAGTTCAGTAGTTGTCTTGTAAACTACTGAGCTAGCCCAAGAGAGTGAGCCTTGGGGCTATCCAGGGAATGCTACCATCAAAAGGTCTCTTCCTCTTTACTTCCTTTTTTATGACTTTACTTCCATAAACAGAAGTCAAATGGAGGAGAAAGCTGACCCACTGAGATGGCAAAGCTGAAAGAGTGACTAAGCTGAAACCCTAATTAAAAAATAAACTTGTGGATAAAGTTATACCTAAATGCAACACTACCCCAGTACTTTTAAGTAATCTGAGCCAATTCTCTTCATTTCTTAAACAGCTTGAGTCTGGTTTCCTCTTTTAGGAAGCTTAATTGTAGTAACAGAAACATTCCAATCTCAACAAAACCTCTAAGTAGCCATGTTGTCACATGGTTTTCTCATACTACTCATAATTTGCCCCAATCCAAAACACTATGCATGTGGTGTCTGAACAGGGTTCTCTGAACATTGAGGTAAGTAAATACATCCTTGTTTTGTAAACTGTGAACTACTACAAAAATCTAAAATATTATTTTGCCAAAGCAGCGAGTTGTAAGGAAACTATTTTATCTGATTCTTACTTTATTTGGGGTCAAGAAACTAATAAAATCTATGGACTTATCCCCCAAAATACCGAATATACACATGCATACAATTTTCACATAATATCAAAGAGGTAATAAACAAACTGCACAGGACATTTATGATCTCTCCAGGACTGATCTCCTAGGACTGGTTCTAAATTTGTAGTCCATGGGCCTGTAAGTTACCAAGGAGGTTAAGAACCACAAACTACATTAAGGACCAGTGAGCTCTATGAATTCCTCTACTGAATATATCAGGAAACTCCCACATCTCAGCTATATTAGAATTCAGTCAAAGTTCCCTTAAAACTAACGTCATAATTAGAGCTATTCTCCTAAAGTTCTGTGCTTTCCTCTGAACTTCATTTACATTTCTCTTTAAATTATTTCATAACACTAAGGATAACAGTAAAGGAAGTGACCCTAGTACCTGTCAGATCACTTTTCTCTCACTGGGAATAATCTATAGATTTGGCTCCACAAAATCAATTGGATTGATATAAAGTTCAATACTTTAATATAAAACATAACTACAGACAGCAAGGTGGGGAAGTTTCTGACAGGCATCTGAAGCACAGATTGAAATGGAAAAGATGAAGATAATTGAACTCAAGATCTTACTAACGGTATAATTTTATAACCATTTAGAAGCAACTCCAGATATTTCAGTGGCCTATCAAGCCAGAGAAGGTGAGGCTGTCAGTAAGATAAGAGGAAAGGAATCTGGAGGTAGGTTCGGTTTGGTGAGGAGTATTTCCATCCTTTTCCCATCTCCAACACTACAAACCCTGAGTCAGCAAAATCCTTAACACAAAAGGACAACTTTATACATAGGATTCAACCGTGTAGAAACAGCTGCCCTTGGGGAGTCAAGAAAATTTTGGTTTGAAATCTAACATCACTACCTTCTTGCCATGTGATATGGAGAATGCACCTAACTGACTTACAACCACTGTCCATGTTTTCACTATTGCTCTCACTCTGCAGTCTATTCTCAATTCCTCTTCCTTGCCCACACCTCTCCAGCCATGACCAAATGTGCTAGTGCATTCTCCCTAATGGACTTTGCCTAATCCTCTCAAGACAACCATAGGGCTTACTCTCTCACTTTCTTCAAGTATTTTCTTAGATCTCTCATTTTCATTAAGATCTCCCTGACTTCCACATTTTATACTGCAACCTGGTCCCACCCCACTGTATTATGCTTTCTGACTTTTCTTTTTCTTTCTTTTTTTTGTCCTTAGTATATATCATCTTATAAGTCCAGACTTTATGTGAGTGCACATAATTTCTTGGATTTATTTCCCTATCCTGCTTCCTTCACTCCTCACTTCCTGGAAAGAACTTCCTCAATGGTCGTAATGCACCCAAATTTCTGCCTTTGGCTCTGCATCTAGGGAACTCAGAGATGCTGTATCTTGCTGATTTGCCAGAATGAGCATGTTAGAGGAAAGACTTAGCAAATCATTTTTCTCATATATGATTTTAGAGGTCAAAAAAACATTCTGAAAAAAAAAAAAAACAAAACATTCTGGACAGTGTACTTCTAGACAGAGGCTAATATTCATGGAAGGTCAAGGAAAGATCTCCCGAATATAATACTGTATAATATATAGAATATAATATATACTGTATATTATATATATAGTATTTTTATATGTATAGTATTTTATATATATAGTATTTTATAGTATTTTATATATATATATAAAATACTGTAGCTGCCTGGAAAAGTGAATTCTAGAAGAAAGGGTATGTCAGATAGAAAGAACAGCATCTGAAATGGATGAGAGACCTAGCAGAAGTATACTTGTTCCAGGAGTGGGAAGATAAAATGACAGATGAACTTGGAGAGTATAGTCATGTGGTGGGAAGGGAAGCAGGGACATCATGAAAATGACATCACAGGTAATATTGTTTTAACACTTTACTCTGTGTCAAGCCCTGTGTTCAGTATTTCCAACCTATCAATATGTTTTATCCATTCAACCACTGTAATAGGAATATATATAAGGTAGTACTCTAATTTTTATTTCACAAATAAGGAAATTGAGACTCAAAAAATTGAGTTCCACAGGAAGGAAATGACAGACCCTTGTCATTTCAGAGACTATCTTATAGAACTCTGAAATGTGATGGCCTCTCATAACCATTTACCACCTTTATTCTGTGTTAATGAATTTAGAAGACAGTGAGGAAAAACTGAAGGATATAAAGCAGCAAAGCGATATGATTTTATTGAGGCTTGAAAATATTCATCATTATACTGTGTGTTTGTTTTTTTTTTTAAGATTCTATTTATTTACACAACAAAGATCACAAGTAGGCAGAGAGGCAGGCAGAGAGAGGAGGAAGCAGGCTCCCCACTGAGCAGAGAGCCTGATGTGGGCCTTGATCCTAGCACCCTGGGATCATGACCTGAGCCAAAGGCAGAGGCTCTAACCCACTAAGCCACCCAGGTGCCCCTATACTTTTTTTTATTAGAAACTTCCATCAAACAAAGTGGAAGACAAAACTAAAGTAAAGATATTGGGAAGCCTTTGATAATTTTAGTTTCAAAGATGGTACTGTGAGTATTAGTATGCTTGAGTTGCTATAACAAAATACCACAACTGTGTGGCTTTAACAACAGACATTTACTTTTCATACTTCTGAAAGCTGGAAGTCCAAGACCAGTATGCCAGTTGATTAGATTTCTGGTGAGTACCCTCTTTCATCTTCCAAATAACCTCCTCTCTTGGAGCTTCACTAGAAAGAAAGAGAGAATTCTCTGGTTTATTCCTATAAAATACTAATCCCATCATGAAGAGCCCAACTTCATGATGTAATCTAACCCTAATTAACTATGAAAGGCCCCATCTCTAAATACCATCACAATGTGTGGGGAGGAGGGTAGTGTGGGGGAGGTGGGGAGTGAGGGGTGTTTCAATATGTGAAGGGGGGTGGGGCATAAACATTCAGTCTATAATACAGTCTTAACCATTGGGGCAGTAGTAGGGATACTGAGGAGGGGACAGATTTGAGGGTAGTTGGGATTTTTTTTTTACTTTTGGCAGAAGTTTAATATAATATTCATATGAATTTTGTTGTTATAAGGCTGTCAGATTTACCAAATAAAAATACAGAATTCCCAGGTTTTTTTGGTCTCGTTTTGTTTTAAGTAGGCTGCACACTGTGTGGAGCCCAATGCAGGGCTTCAACTCAGGACCCTGAGACCTGAGCAGAGATCAAGAGTCTGACACTTAACCAAATGAGCTACCCACATGCTCCCCCAGTTATATTTTAATTTCAGATAAGCAAATAATAATTTTAATGTATATCCCATGCACTATTTGGAAAATATTTATACTAAGAAATTACTTATTGTTTATCTGAAATTCAAATTTAACTGAGTATACAAATTTTATCTGTTCAAGTCTTGGACTATGTCTTATTTTGGGATTTGGGAAGCTACACTTGCAAAATTATCTCAGAGTAAAATATGCTCTCCCTCCCCTACCACACAGTAAATTTAACAGAAACTGCCTTCTCTATATTTCCAGCATTCCAGTATCTGCCACACTTTCAGGAGGGAAATGAAAACCTACCTGTAAAATATTATAGAGTTTGGATTTTTCCAGCCTAGTAGAATATTTAGTCCTGTTGTTTACCGAATGGCATTAATGAGAAAGGAGGTTACGGGATTGTTTCCCTAAAGGTCCAGTTAGTACTGAAAACAATCATCACATTTTACAGCTGGAAGGGATCAAACCATAATTTCATACAATGACCTTCTTTTCAGAAGAAGAAATGGAGGCCCCAAGTAGTTAGGGGGCTTATCAAGATCATACAGTGAATGACACTGATTTTGTACCACTCACTATGCTAAGTCATATGTAAGTATTTATCACTTAATCTTCAACACAACCCTGACAAGTAGTGATATTATCACAATCTTATATATAAGAAAAGCATATAAGTGAAGTTAACTAATTTTGCTTAAGGATACATGACAGAAAAGAGCAGAGCTATGATTTGAAATTAAACTTTTTAACTTTTAAAATTTATTTATTTGACAGAGTGAGAGAGAGAGAGGGAGAGCGCGCATATGTGCAGGCACACAAGCAGGGGAAGTGGCAGGGATATGGAGAAGCAGGCTTCCTGTAGAGCAGGGAGCCAGATGTGGGGTTGGATCCCAGGACCCTGGGATCATGACCTAAGCTGAAGGCAGATGCTTAACAACTGAGACACCCAGGCTCCCTGAGTCCATTCTCTCTTAATCTTTACAAAATCTCTTTTTCTCACACACATACACACATATACATAGAGGTACACACATATCATACACACCCCCCCATATCAACTTCTCCATGAAGATAACATAGTTCTATTGCATAGTGTATCTTTGAAGAGGTCAAAAGAATTAATAAATTTTGGGGGGTTAAGCATTTATTTTTTAAGTTTTTGAATTTTAATTCCAGTAGACCTAACATACAGTGTTAGTTTCAGGTGTACAATATAGTGATCCAACAATTCTATACTTTTACTTAGCGCTCATAATGCTAAGTGTACTCTTAATCTTCTTCACCTCTTTTACCCATCCCCTCACCTGCCTCCATTCTGGTAACCATCAGATAGTTATCTATAGTTTAAAGTCTATTTCTTGCTTTGTCGCTCCTTTTTCCTTTGTTCATATATTTTGTTTCTTAAATTCCACATATAAATGAAATCATATGGTATTTGTCTTTCTCTAACTAGCTTATTTAGCATTATACTCTAACTCCAACCATGCTACAAATGGCAAGATATTATTCTTTTTTATAAAATTACAGATTTTTTAAATACAAATCCCGTGCCAAGACAAAAATAAGCAATTACAGATAGGCTAGGAGTATCATTTCCACATAGATATATATATCAGGCTTTAATATTATAGCATAATGCCATGGTTGGCCTATAACTTCTTGACTGGGATACCTCTATTCTGTTTTGTGTTTCCTAGTCCTGACTCCTACCTCATTAGCAAACTTTTCAACAGAGCACTTGAATTTGAATATTTCCTGCATTTTTAATAGATTTTACTTCTTTATTAGAGAAGTTTTAAGTTCATGACAACATTGAGCAGAGAGTACAGAGATTTTCCATATACCCACCCTATCAATCCCCACAGCCTCCTCCACTATCCCCCCTACCAGAATGGTACATTTGTTATGACTGATGTACCAACAGTGACACATCATTATCAACCAAAGTCCATCATTCACATTAGAGCTCACTATCATTGTACAATCTGTAGGTTTTGACAAATATATAATGGTACATATACATCATTATTGTTATGGCCTGCATTTATATTCCTTTTCTGAGTTAGCAAATGCAAATCTGACTAGAATCAGCCTTAGAAGATAGATCATCTTTACATGCTACAGAAATCTTGGGCTAAATAGAGTTAATGAAATATCTGAGTAGAATTCATAAAAATGTGCTAAAGCAGTCAGTACTAGGCAACAGTGTAGCTTTGACAACCTTCACTAGATTTCTAAATATTATTTTAAAATATACTTCAAAAATAAAATAAAATATACTTCAGGAAAGGTATGCAATGTTCCAATATTAAGTAAACATACTTAATATGTAAACAATAAATTTTTCATGGGAGTCAACAGTGAGTCTAAATTGTTTCTATTCTAAAGATTACTTTGTTTTCATAAATATTATCTTGTTCATTACAAACCTGTGAACATTAACAGGGTAAAGATTAAATTTTATATTTATTCCAAATGGAAGAATGACCTTTTCTTTATGCTTTCTTCAGAAAAATAAAATTGTTCAACCCAAGAGATTAATTTATAGCAAAATGATCTTAATTAATCTAAGCTCTCTTGTGCTAGACTACTTTGGCATCTAGGCAACCTAGTATGCTCACACTTGTGAGCTCACTTGGAATATATGAATATAGCAGAAGAGACAGCTTTCTTGGCACTGGCTTGCTTTAAAAAGAAGAGTTCAGAATTATATCAGATATTTATAAGGAGTTTTGGTTTCTCAAGCTCCTTTTTCCTCCTTAATACATCCAAAAAATTATATTGATATACTGACCCAGTACCTGGAATATTTGCAATGCTCAAGAACTTTTAAATGAGCTTAGGTCATGTCTTAATATGTCTGACTCAAAATTTTTTGAAAGAACTAAAATGATATAATTATAGAATAAGAGTGCTAGAATTAGTGGTGCTCACACTATCAGTCCAATTATTGAGATAGCCACATTGAAGACATTAAAAAGTCCTACTGATTATATCACCAATGAATAGCTCAAATCTTTCCATTTGTCTCCATAACCACTTCTACCAATCCTGCCCAAATTTGGTAGTTTCCACATGGTCTATAATAGTCTTCGATCCTTAGATCCTAGCTTCCTCAGCCCCTCCTGGCCCATCTGCCCTCACTGAAACATCACTTCTATAGTTCCCTGATTGTGGAAGCTTTATAAGTTATATTTTAAATCCATTTCCAATTACCCTCAGAACAAAGTCAAAAATCTATCACTGTCTTGCAATACCCTGAATGATTTAGCACCTGTTCACTTACTGTTTATTGTGATCATTATACTACAGCCAGCATCTTATTCCACTTAATTTCACTCACACTCATGTTCTTTCTGACCCTTTAACTCATTGAGATCTTTTCAGTCCAAAGCATGGGTTCCTTCCTTTACCATTCTATTAATTTCAATTCATCAATTCTGTCCCAGGGCCTCCTCTTCTGACATCCCTAACAGGTTAGGTAGCCATGCTATAAGCTCTCATAGCATCCTGAAGTTTTCTTTTATCTCACCTACAATTTTATTCAAACAATTATAATTGTGAATATCCATGTGATATTTCTTCCTCCATTAAGTTCCCTGAATCTACATATGTGTTTTTCATCACATGGTACTTACTCTTGGCTGAAAATTAAAATAACTGGGAGGGATTTTTTTAAAAATTCTGATGCCTAGGCCATGGCCCAGATCAAGTAAATCAGAAACACTGAGAGTTGATCTGGCTATCAATTTGTTTGTTTTCCATAAAGCTCCTTGGGGCACCTGGGCGGCATAGCTGGTTAAGTACCCAATTCTTGGTTTCAGCTCAGGTCATAGTCTCATATTCATGAGATCAAGCCCAGCATCAGGCTCTGCACTCATCATCGAATCTGCTTGAGATTTTTTTCTCCCTCTGCTTCTGCTCATTCTCTCTCTCTTGCTCTCTCTATCTCTAAAATTAATAAATAAATCTTTTAGAAAGGGCTCCTTAATATTTTATTTTTAAGCTTTCAGCAAGTTTCAAATGGAATTCAAGGTTAAAAACACCTGACTTCACATAATACTTGATATAAAATAGATGCTCAAGAAGCATTTGTTGTATCCAGGGAAGACTAGTTTAAGAATACAAGATAACCACAAGATCAGGGACTGATAAGGAAGCAAAAAAGTAGCCAAGTTTAAATGCAAAAGGAAAATTTTGAGAAATCTTCTATGAATTGGATTGAGCTTTGATCTAAAAGGTGGAAATTTTTAAAAACTTAATCATTACCCTATATTCTAAGAAGACACAATCTAAGTATACCTATGCTTGACAGCTAAGTACCTATAAAAGAGAAGATAAGAAACTTGTTACAAAGGAAGGAGTCATCTCCCAACACAAGAAATGTTTTATTGGAATGGGGAGCAGTGAGAGTTGGAGAAGCAATTACAGAGGTATGAGAATTGGGGCCACCTGTATCCACATAGTTTAACTAATAGGACTGAGAAATGAGGATACCGCCATCAACATAACTATTTTTTCCAGGGCAATCTTGCGTAGAAAGATAAGGCTATAAACCAATAGATATCTTCTCTGATTGCTCCCGTAGATTCCTATAAATCAATATATCTGAACAAACATGTTGCTCATCTGGGCAAATAGACTTCCTGTTGAGACATTAGATTGTTCATGTGGGCAAACAGCTCATTTATTAAACTAATTTCAAGACTCTCATCTTGCTGTGATCACCAATGATAAATTATTATATTATGAACTTTATCCTGTCCTAATTAGTTTCCCATCTTGAAACACTTGCCTTATGCTACTTGCACCTACATATCAAAACCCTCAAAATTTGCTGCTCACCTCCCACTTGCGGAGACATACTAAGATTCTTTAAAAGTGACATAGAAATAAGAAACCTTTCATAAAAATCCATTGACACTGATCAGATTTGAAAATCTGTATCCTTGACAGAAACCAGCCTTGCTATTAAGAACACTACTTTTTTTCCATATGTCTGCATTACAGATAAATACGACATAAATTATGATGATCAGGGTTTGTATTTCACTTCTTTTTTTTTTTAAAGATTTTATTTATTTATTTGACAGAGAGAGATCACAAGCAGGCAGAGAGGCAGGCAGAGAGAGAGGAGGAAGCAGGCTCCCCGCCGAGCTGAGAGCCCAATGCGGGGCTCGATCCCAGGACCCTGAGATCATGACCCGAGCTGAAGGCAGCGGCCCAACCCATTGAGCCACCCAGGTGCCCCCTTTATTTTTTTTTAAGATTTTATTTATTTATTTGACAGACAGAGATTATAAGTAGGCAGAGAGGCAGGCAGAGAGAGAGGAGGAAGCAGGCTCCCTGCTGAGCAGTGTATTTCACTTCTAAGACAGGTGGTAGTCCATGAGCACAGGAATTCAGCAAGAGGGGTTTCATGACATTAGAAATGTGCTTGACTAAAACCAAGACAACAGATCTCCTCACCAATTGGAACAGCCCTCTTCCCCATGGAAAGTAAAGAGGTCTGTGTTAGAGTGTCTTAACCATAGCTAGTATCTAACTGTGACTGTATAGATTTGTACTGAGTTCTCCAGAACCCTGGATATCTTCAACTCAAAAATAGTTGTAAGAAGCCTTGTTTTAGCCACAGATACCAACTGAACTTTTTTAGGCTCCTTATGTTGATATCACGATTGTTTAGGACTCAAAGGGATCACAGAGTAAGTGATTAGCATCTTCTATTCTACGACAAGATGCTTTGCAGCAAGTCAGTACTGTTGTAAATAGATCAATAAACCAAGTTTTTATTTGACCCAAATAATTAGAATAAAACCAAGACAAAAATATTAGGTCGTAACTCAAATTATAAGGCTCCCTTAATTTTTTTTTAAGTTAAAAAAAAATTTACAGCAGTTTCATGTTCACAGAAAAATTGAGAAAATAGATTATCCATATAACCCCTGCCTCCACAAATGCACAGTATCCTCCACTATTAACAACCTCTACTAGGGTAGTACATTTGTTGGAAATGATGAACCTACAATGAACATCATTGTCACCCCAAAGTCCACATTACAGTTCACTTTGGGTGATATACTTTCTGTGGGTTTGGAGAAATATCTAATGACATGTACCATCATTATAGGATCATACAAAGTATTTTCACTGCTCTAAAAATTCTCTGTGCTCCAACTATTTATCCCTCTCCCACCCTCTCCCCTCGCACACACTGATCTTTCTACTGCCTCTGTAATTTTACCTTTCCCAGAATATCATATAATTTGTAGACTTTTGAATTGGCTTCTGCCATTTAGTAAAACTCATCTTAGGTTCCTCCACATCTTTTCATGCCTTGATAGTTTATTTCTTTTTAGCAATGAATAATATCCCATTGTCTGGAGGTGCCACAACTTACATATCTATTCATCTACTGAAGGAAATCTTGGTTGCCTTAGAGCTTTGGCAATTGTGAGTAAAGCTACTATAAACATCTATGTGCAGACTTTTGTGTGGACATAAGTTTTTAACTCCTTTGAGTAAATACCAAGGAGTGTCAATGCTGGAACATATGACAAGAGTATGTTTAGTTTTGTAAAAGACTTCCAAACTGTCTTTGAAAGTGCATTTTTGAATGCACTTTAAAATGTAGCATTTTGCATTCATACCAGCACTGAATGAAAATTCCTATTGCTCCACATTTTCTCCAGCATTTTGTGGTGTTAGTGTTCTGGATTTGGCCACTGTAATAGGTATACAGTAGTATCTCATTGTTGTTTTAATTTGCATTGCCCTGATGACATATGATAGGAGCATCTTCCTATTTATGGCTTTTGCAAATATTTTCTCCCAGCATATAGCTTCTCATTCCTTGATGTTGTCTTTTGCAGACCAGAAGTTTGGTGTGTTTGTTTTTGAATAAAATCCAGCTCGTCACTTATTTCTTTCATGTATTGTGCTTTTGATGTTGTATCTAAAAATCATCATCATAAATCTAATTTTTTAAATCACGTATTTTGACGAGGGAATTTGAAACCATAAACAAATTGTTCTTTAGAGATTTATTTCAGAAATTATCTTCAAATAGCCATGCAACTCCATCTGTATCACATCTGTATCAACTTCTAACATCCACTAATATCAAGGTCTTTCCCTCTTTCCTTCCTTTCTCCCAATAAGACTACAAGAACTCTTGACTAATAATGATCCATGACAGAATTTTTTTCTTATATCCCATGAGAGAAGCTGTCCCATTGTGGCCATGTTTTCTACAGTAAACAACTACATATGATTTATGTAAGCCTTTCTGTCATTTTTAACAGGTAATTTTAAGAGTATTTCACACAGGGAAATTGTAAAATTCTTCATAAAATAAAACCAAACTCAGTGTTTTAGGGCTATGTGTCAGTTTAATGACATCTTTTCTGTACCACGCAACGTGGCAAGGATTGAACACTAAATCTTGCCCAATTTACTCATTATAGATAGCAAAGCTATGTCTACTAACAAATACCATCATATCATCTGCTAATCCATGTTACCTTTACTCCTGTCATAAGTATATTTTTCCCTTTCTGTGTTTAATATTTTGCTTCTTCTTAAAATAATAATCTTAAAAATAATTATATATTTAAAAAAAATAGTAAAAAGGGTACCTCTGCTGGGGAAAATAACAAAAAAGTAAAACTTCTTTGACTTTTACCTCCCAAAAGAATTTCTCTTTGCCAAGGAAGTTGCTCTTCTTCTTTATCCTCTTGACCATTAAAAGTTGTTGTGGTACATGTGCATGTGAATTCAGTAAGAGGAGTGTCACAGCATGCAACAAAGCATAAGATAGGAAATGGAGGTGATAATGAAGAAAAAATCTTTTATGAATGAGAGATTAGACTCTTTGGTCTGGATAGAGATGGCTGATCTAAGACCAACAGATAAATGAAGAGATGTTAGTTCACTAGAAGAGAAGGTATTCTCACAACTAAAGTAATTTAGTAAATGGGAATGTGATTTCTCATGAAGTTTATCCATGGGGATATCAGGGACAGACAAGGCAGCCACTTATCAGATACATTCAGTGAAAGTCAACAGTGGGGAAGAGAAATGGATTAAGTTTCTTTTTAATAAAGCGTGAGATAATTTTATCTGGTAGCATTAAATAACTTTAACTAAATAACAAAGTTATTCTTCACTTGTCCTGAGTCCATTGAGAGAAAGATTCAGTTAAGAGCTAGTATGACTCTAACTCTTCATAATCCTCTTTTGAACCAGATAAATCCAGGCTTCAGAATCAGAGTATTTAATGGACAACCATAATCCACTAGGTTTATCTCAGAGTTACTGCAGATTTGGTTCTAGACTACTATAATAAAGTTAATATTGCAATAAAGTGAGTCACATAAATATTCTGGTTTCCTACTGCATATAAAAGTTATATTTATATTATATGGTAGTCTATTAAGTGTGCAATAGCATTATATCTAAAAAAGCAATATATATATACCTTAATTTAAAAATACTGCTAAAAAATGCTAATCATCTGAGCTTTCAGTGAGACATCTCACTGATCACAGAATAGCACAACATATAATAGCAATGAAAAAGTGTGAAATATTGCAAGAATTACCAAAATGTGACACAGAGAGATAGAGTGAGTAAACGCTGTTAGAAAAATGGCACCAGTATACCTGCTCAATGCAGGGTTGTCACAAAACTTCAATTTGTAAAAAACACTATATTTTACAAAGCACAACAAAACAAGGTACACATGTATGCTGTTAAGTTCATATTCATTTTTCATCCTCACATTTTACTTCTGGCAAATCATTTTAAATTTTCTTTTGTGATAGTGATCTAAAGTTCACTGTTTAAAAAAGTTTATTTGCATAAAATGTGAAATGATTTTAAAATATTAAGTAAATAAGAATATAGGTGGCAACAATTATAGCAAAAAAGTAAGTGAAGTAGTGAATGATTGGGAAATGCTGAACTAGATAATAAATGGATTCTTATTCAGAAATTGTACAGCTCAAAGTACACTACAGTATGCTACAGGTAGGAGATGGTAAAAAATATTTCTATTGGCCCCAGCCCTTAATATATGTCTAAGGGCTGATATCTAAGATCTATAAAGAACTTCTCAAACTCAAAACCCCAAAAACAGATAATCATGCCAAAAAATGGGCAGAAAACATGAACAGACACTTCTCCAATGAAGACATACAAATGGCTAGCAGACACATGAGAAAATGTTCATCATCAGCCATCAGGGAAATTCAAATCAAAACTATATCAAGATACCACCTTACACCAGTTAGAATGGCAAAAATTAACAAGGAAGGAAACAACAAATGTTGGAGAAGATGTGGAGAAAGGGGAACCCTCTTACACTGTTGGTGGAAATGCAAGTTGGTACAGCCACTTTAGAAAACAGTGTGGAGGGGCACCTGGGTGGCTCAGTGGGTTAAAGCCTCTACCTTCGGCTCAGGTCATGATCCCAGTGTCCTGGGATCAAGCCCTGCATCGGGCTCTCTGCTCAGCGGGGAGCCTGCTTCCTCCTCTCTCTCTGCCTGCCTCTCTGCCTACTTGTGATCTCTGTCTGTCAAATAAATTAATAAAATCTTTAAAAAAAAAAAGAAAAGAAAACAGTGTGGAGATTCCTCAAAAAATTAAAAATAGAGCTACCGCATGACCTGGCAATTCCACTACTGGATATTTACCCCAAAGACACAGATGTAGTGAAAAGGAGGGCCATAGGTACCCTAATGTTCATAGCAGCAATGTCCACAACAGCCAAACTGTGGAAAGAACCAAGATACCCTTCAACAGATGAATGGATAAAGAAGATGTGGTCCATATGTACAATGGAATATTACTCAGCCATCAGAAAGGATGAATACCCAACTTTGCATCAACATGGATGGGACTGAAGGAGATTATGCTGAGTGAATTAAGTCAAGCAGAGAGAGTCAATTATCATATGGTTTCACTTACTTGTGGAACATAAGGAATAACATGGAGGACATTAGGAGAAGGTAAGGAAAAGTGAATCGGGGGAAATCAGAGGGGGAGATGAACCGTGAGAGACTGTGGACTCTGAGAAACAAACTGAGGGTTTTAGAGGGGAGGGGATTGGGGAATGGGTGAGCCTTGTGGTGGGTATTAAGGAGGGTATGTATTGCATGGAGCACTGTGTATCATACCTAAACAATTACTCTTGGAACACTGCATCAAAAATTAATGATGTATTTTATGGTGACTAACATAATACAGTAAAAAAACAAACAAACAAAAATGTCTAACTTAAATAATATGTAACACAGTTAAATTAGCAACAAAATATATGTTCAGAGGCTAGCTTCAAGTATATACCCAATAAGCAAAATATTTATACATATGTATTTTTTAAAGATATTATTTATTTATTTGAGAGAGAGAGAGAGAGTGACAGAGAGCACAAGTGGCAAGGAGAGGGAGAAGCAGGCTTCCCACTGAGCAGAAAGCCCAATGTAGGGCTGGATCCCATGACCCGAGCCAAAGGCAGACACTTAACTGACTGAGCCACCCAGGCACCCCAAAATATTTATATTTTGAATAAGGGATAGTAATGTTTCCTCTACTTCTTTACCATTTGTAACCATTCACTAGAAATAAATAGCCATTCACAAAAAATAAGACTTGGTACTTAGTACAAATACACCATCCATAAATAAAATCATATTAGTTATTTTAATAAAATAAAAATAATTTTAATTTTAATAAAATTAGTTATTTTAATAAAATCATATTAGTTATTTTGACCAATTAGTAAAATGATACCTTGAGGAAGTTAAAATAAGCTAAGCTTAATAAAAAGATACTGTGTAGACTCTATAACAGTTAGGGTTCTCCAGAAAAACAGAACCAGCAGGAATTGGCTCATGAAGTTGTGGAGCTGGTAAGTCTAAAATCAACAGGGCAAGCCAGCAGACTGGAAACTCAAGACAGGAGTTGATACTATAGTCTTGAGTTTGCAGCTGTAGGGCTGGCTAACAGGCTGGATATTCAGTAAGGATTTCTACTTCATTCTTTTTTTTTTTTTTTTTTAAGATTTTATTTATTTATTTGACAGAGATAGATCACAAGTAGGCAGAGAGGCAGGCAGAGAGAGAGAGAGGGAAGCAGGCTCCCTGCTGAGCAGAGAGCCCGATGGGGGACTGGATCCCAGGAAACCTGAGATCACAAGTAGGCAGAGAGGCAGGCAGAGAGAGAGAGAGGGAAGCAGGCTCCCTGCTGAGCAGAGAGCCCGATGGGGGACTGGATCCCAGGAAACCTGAGATCACAAGTAGGCAGAGAGGCAGGCAGAGAGAGAGAGAGGGAAGCAGGCTCCCTGCTGAGCAGAGAGCCCGATGCGGGACTCGATCCCAGGAAACCTGAGATCACGACCTGAGCCGAAGGCAGCGGCTTAACCCACTGAGCCACCCAGGCGCCCCGTGGATTTCTACTTCATTCTTATAGAAGAATTCCTTCTCTGGAAACCTCAGTTGTTATTCCTATGGCCTCTGACTGACTGAATGAGGCCCACTCACATTCAAAGGGTAATCCATTTACTTAAAGACAACTGACCATAACTACAAAATACCTTGACAACATCTAGACTCTTGTTTGACCAAACAACTGGACACCACAGCCTAGTCATGTAGACACATAAAATTTAGCCAACACACAATCTTAGGACAGTATTCTAATTTTTTTTTTTAATGGCAATAGATTAGAGCTAGGGCAAACATTGGCTTCAGACTGCTCTTGTTCAATTTTCAAGTTTGTATAAACTTGAATCAATTGCTTATAACTCTTAAGACTTGTTTCCTCCAGTAAACAGGAACAGTTGATGAAAAGATTACATGAGAAAGTTCTTATGAAATGTGAAGCACTGTACTTAACAGTAAATGCTCAATAAGTAGTAGGGATAATTAAGAACAAATATGTAGACATTGCTTTCTACTTGATAATAATTATTTTGACATTCATATAAATCAATGTGATCTGATGTCTAGAGTTATTTAGGATTCCTCTCCTAAGCAAAAGCCTTACTCATTAATAGAGTACTAGCCTAGTTGGTAACTTATTAAAACCTCATTTTGGTCCACTAGGTATATACTTGCTCATTATAACATATAGTATCTCAACACAGAAATTTTAAAACTGTAGTATTACTTAGGGTGAATTATATTGTATATTTTCTATTTATTTGCCTTATTTTACACATGCTACCTGTCTGTAATCTAATTTATAATCCATTCAGATCTTGAAATCTTTTTCCTACATCTAAATGCACATTATATACATTTCATTAATTCAAAAAAGTTTTCAAATTCATTTTAAGTTGATTTTTTTAAACTTTGAAGTGTTTATCCATGTAGTGTGGAACCATTACATTTTTAAAACATAGCTTTATTTTAATGTAGATTATTAAAAACTTAATTTCTTGCAAAAATACTAAAGGGAAAAAATCATAGTCACAAAAATACAAAAAAGTTAAAAAAAAACCCTCTACTTAAAAAATTACTAGTATTGCTCATATAATTTCAGACCTTGCTTATGCAAATATGAAAATATAGATCTTCCTTGACTTACAATGGGGTTACATCCCAAAAAAACTATCGTAAGTTGAAAATGCCTTAGGTCAAAAATGCATTTAATACACCTAGTCTACCACAAACGTCATGGCTCAGCTTACACTACCTTAAACATGCTCAAGACACTTTACATTAGCCCACGGCTGGGCAAAATCATCTAACACAAAGCCTATTTTATGATAAAGTGTTGAATATCTCATGTAATTTACTGAATGCTATAATGAAAATGAAAATTCTGTTTTTCGGAGTATAGAATAGTTTTAAGTATATCAGTTTTTCTTCCTTGTGATCATGGTGCTGAATGATCTACTGCTGACTGCCACTGTCCAGTATCATAAGAGAGGATCCTACTGTATATCACGAGCACAGGAAAAGTCAAAATTCAAATTTCAAATTTCAAGTACAGTTTCTACTAAATACATTTACTTTCACACTACTGTAAGGTCAAAAAATCATAAGCTGAACTATTTCAAGTCAGGACACTGGTAAATAAATCTATTTTTATATTGCATGTATTTGTGTATGGATAAGTGGTCAGTAAATATAAATGATGGTGGATAGATTAAAAAAAAAAAAAAGAAAGAAAGACTACCTGAAAAAAGAGATAGTATGAAAAGATAAAAATGGGGTTATTCCATGAGATTCTGAAAGTTTCAGAATAAATCTACTTTTGCTTGAATTTGACAGATGAAGATGTTGAGGAAAGGATGTAACAATTGTTGAACTATAAATATTCCTCACCGTAAGAAATAGATTTTCTTAAAGTAACCCTCTAAAATTAACAAAAAATGTGATTTAAAACAGCAAGAGGTAGAGTCTCTTATTTTTACTAATACTATTTGATGCATTGTTGGAACATATCTATTTATCCAGTGATTTGAGCAAGAATGATGAGTGGTAAAGATGAAACACAGTATTGCTTATGTGGGTCTCAAGTGCATGATTTCTCTCCCTGGCACATAGTGGGCATCAATAAAATTCTTAGAATGAATCAATGAGCACCTGGAAAGGGGAGAGAAGATACTATTATAAGCTATACATATTTTGGTAAATTGAAATTTTACATTTAAACTGACCTCTAGGACTGACTTATCTTAGGGGTCCACTGTTGTACATATCTAACATGATAAGGTGGGCAAAAAAGCTTGTTCTTTTATACACATGTGATTATTGGAAGGACTAAATTATGTTACAGACCCTACAACAAAGTCTGCAATATAAAATATCCTCCATAACTATGATTTTAAGAGTGCTAGGGATGATCTGAATAACTATCAATCTTTATAACTTAATCTATGAAATACCTTAAAGATAAAGTTCTATTACATCTGAAAGTATAGGCTTCTCAGTAGTCTCTTTGAATTATGAATTGGGTGAGCATCTTAAATAATTCAAACTGAAACAGATTAATTTCTCTTTCCATACTGGGGATCAAGAAGTATTTGTTAAAACAGAGAGGCAAAACCTTGGGATCCTACAACTACAAAGTAACTATGTTTTAGAGTAGCTTAGTGGCTTAATACAAGGAATTCATTACTTGAATGTCATGTAGAACATTTATAGATAAATTCCCTCTGGCTACACTGGTATTTTACAAATATATTGGCAAATGTCAGAGATTTGCATGTTAGAAATATCTTCTTTTAATTAGAATATCAAATAGTTTGGTTATGAAATTACACTCCCCACATTCTGTAAAGACTTGGTATATTTGGTTTAAATATATTATAGTTAAAGTACCTTAACAGTCTAGAGAAAGCTTGTATTTCCCAACTGTAGAACCTGTGTATGTGAAAACATTGTCAGGCATATGGACACAAGTAGGAGATATCATAAGATCCACTTCCCTCTTGGAAGAATGGCTCTACTTTCCTCCCTAATGGCGACTCATACAAAGACATTAAATTTTAAAAAATTAAAAAATACTAACTTCAAAACAGCACATCTTTGTGCTCTATTCCACCTCGTGAAAGGTCCAGAGGTGTCTAAGGCTAGTTGTTTCTTTAATTACTAGGTAGGGTGTACCAAGGCTTGGTTCTTAACTTCAGGATCTTCTATAATCTTCACCAAAATACTGTGAATTTTTCCAAAATGCAGGCAAGGAAAGAAAGCTTCAGAAAGATTAATGACTTTTTTTTTTTATGGGTTTTTTTTTAATTTATTTTTATTTATTTATTTATTTATTTTTTATTTCTTTTCAGCATAACAGTATTCATTGTTTTTGCACCACACCCAGTGCTCCATGCAAGATTAATGACTTCTGCAGAGGCAAAAGACAAGTAGTTCATGGGCCTGAATTGGCACTGAAATCTTTTTTTTTTCTTTGAAGATTTTATTTTTTAGTAATCTCTATATCCAACATACGGCTTGAACTCACAACCACAAGATCAAGAATCCCACACTGTACTGACTGAGCCAGCCAATGCTCCAGCACTCAAGACTTCTGACTCCATAACAGGAAATGATAAAATGCCCAAGTCTACCCATTATAATAAATAGCTAAGAAAATAACCAACCAAAGGTATTTTTATCACAGTTAATACTTTATGCAATCAGAATTTGATTTCAGGTCTGGATGACTCTAAAGCTCATTCTATTCCTTCCTTTTAGGTTGTAAATATGTAGGCCCCATGAAACTAGAGAATGTGTTCCTGTGTTCATTGTTGAAACTTTGGTGCCTGGCACAATGTTTGTCATAGAGTTGCTCAGCTAAATGTATATTAAATAAATATAAACCACTGAGGGCATGTCATATCCATGGTACCCAATTGGGCAGTGGTTAATGTCCTCAATGTGATACTGCATATATGTATCTTTACCTTGATTGATTGATTTAACTCTTTCTCTCTCTCTCTCCTGTTTGCCTACCAGCCTATTGGCCCAATTGGCTCAGAATCCAGAGGGAAGTAGGGATATTTAGACTCCCCTGAAATCCTGATCTAAGTGAAACAATGAGTAATAGGGAAAGAGTGCCCATTGCCAAAACAGGAACTTCATTACTTGTAAAGCTGGATTTCAGAATGCACCTTGGAGCACAACCCAAATTTGACTTGATCCTTTTTCTTTACCCTCAAACCCAGAATCCTTGTACTCCTCTGTGGAAGACTAGATCTAAAGACTACTAGAAGACTCTGGCCTGTCTCTGCTAGCAGGAGAGGACATGAGGCTGAATCAAGCCTACCTTTAGGTGCTTTGGTGCCAAGAAGAGTGAAAGCAAGAAGAGACAGAAGAAACAAATGAAAGTATCTTTAGAGGAACCACTGAATGGTTCTCACCAGTATTATCCATTTCTCTTCGTGGAGGAAAAAAATGTGAGGGGTAGAATTCAGGGACCAGAGAGATGGCCTTCTCTGCAATGTGAAAGAGAGAAAATCCTATCCCTTCTGTGAAAATGCAACGAGAGATGTTCTAAGTTTCTCACTGTCCACAGTGATATGAGATGAGACACAGTGGAAATGAACAAAGAAGGAAAGAGAACACCAGAGAAAGCATAAGGCTTATTTTGAGTGCCTTTTATTAACTAGGTGATGCACACATGTTTCTCAGCTGTATCATTCAGCTATTTTTGCCTCTTTTGCCATGTGAGCAGAAAGATAGCAACTCAGAGCTCAGAGCATTTCTAGCACTGATTGGAAAATTCAACTAGATGTCTTCAAACTTTCCTGGTAACTAAGATTTCCGTGATAAGGTGGGCTTGAAAAGCAATAAATAAAGCAATCCCTTTATTTTAAACTAAGCAGAGTGAACAGATTTTCAAGTGGAGCAATTTGGGCCTGTGGGCAGGCAGGCACCATGAGAAAAACACAGAGATAAGACAACAGCAGCTGGAAAAAGCAGCCTAGAAAATGTCTCTGCCAAAATAGCCTAAAACCAGGAGAGTCTAAGACTGAGACAGGATTCAAGGTGAATCAGAAGTGAGGATTCAAGCAATAATCTATTGACAAGAATATCATAGACTTAACTGACAAATAGAAAATCCATGGATTATAAATAGGTATTATTTAGAAGCTTTCCCATAACAAGTTACTGCTTTATTGTTCAATTATATTTATGTTCTGCTACTTTAATATACTTACTTTATACCTAATAGAAAAGCAATACATGGTTGATAAATAAAGTCTAATATCCTCTAATAAGAATTCATATTTTCCTTGCCTATATGCCCAAGGTACATAGTCTGAATCCATTATAACACTACCCTCTGCATGGGAATCCTGGAAACAAAGCAGAAAGATCTTGACAAGGTAGTGGTTGAAGAAAGGCACAGGGTTCAGAGATTCCAGAGGAAGAATGAAGGGTTCATGATGATGTGGGGAAAGGTAGCATTTTGGGGGGATTTTGGATGGGTGAGGAAAAAACAAAACTCCAGAAATGATGTCCAGGTTTGTCTTGAATAAATGGCTAATCTATTAGTTCCTCAAGAGCAGGGTCACCCAACCTACTATGTTTGGCACAAAGGTGCTCAATTGCTTGAATTGTTTTGAATGGTTTGTGCTAGTGCAAATGATGGAAACCTAAGTAAAATCATATTTGTAATGAGAGGCAGTAAGTTCAGTTTTACCCCTGATAAATTCAAAGTTCTGATGGAAGCACTAAACAAAAATGTTCCATTGCTCGCTGGATACATAGGAATGAGGCAGGTGGAAGACAGAGTCTACATATGTGGACGTGGTGATAAATGAGCATATATGTGCTTACTGAAAGCAACATAAAACAAAGAAAATATGTAAGCTGTAAAGAGAAGAAAGTATCAGGCAGATGACATAGGAGCAACATTTAGGGAAGGGATAGGTATCCATAATAGAGACAGAGCAAGAACAGCTGGAGATGTAGGAGGCAATATAGTCTCAAGGAGTTCAAGGAAAAAACTGATAAAGAAGAGAGTACCCAACTGTTCATTTCATTGGGTACAAATTATATGCCAATAAAAAAAATAACTAAGCCCCAGAAATCTTTTACTAGTTCATTTTGGCCCGGATTATTTTGCTGCTGAAGACTTATTGCCTGTCAGTGCGTTGAAATATCGGCAGCCTCTAGTCCCTATGGTGTGAAGGACTCTACAGGATTTACAAACTACATATTGTTTTTATTCACTTAGTACATGCGCAACAAAAGCTACTTGAAATAAGTCAACTAACTGTTCTTCATTCAGAAATAAATGCCTTGTGTGATCTTCTGTTAGGGCAAATAATACTGCCTTAAAGAGAAAATCCTGGGATTATGCTACAAGCAGTTAAGACGGTTTTCTAAAATACTAATACACAATGCTATCCTCTGTGGCACTTTGAAGTTGACAAGATTAGCATCGTTCTTCTCCCTTCTCTTCAAATTATGGCAGTTCTGATAAGAGGACAGCATACCAAAAGTTATGTTTGGGTCTGAGTTTATAACCAGTTATTTTTTTTTTATAGTAGTTTTTCTTAAAAAGCTAAAAAGTTTGTTTTTGTCCTAATAAGCCTCCAAAAGGTCTGGCATTAACAATAATAGTCCTAAATCTCAAATTTCTACTCCACCTCTCAGGGTCTCTTTTCTACCTCCTTTTATGATCATCTTATCTCCTTATCCAATCTACTCATGTTTTTCCAAACCACAAAAATCTGGAGAATGCCAGTGAGTTCTCAAGACCAAGCACTGCGTCTTGCAGGTACACAGTTTAATAAATAATTGCGGACCCTTCCTCACAGTTCTTCATAACGTTCTTATTTCCACTCATCAGATTTCAGACCTTTCTTGAAAGCCCAACTGCCCCAGGCTACATTAATCCCCTCCTCATCCCTCCCCAGCTCTGCCTAACTTTGTCAAAGACTCCTTGCTTCCTTAGTCTCTATTCCACTGGTGAAACTAAGTTTCTCTAAATTCTCACTTATGTTTTGCATTGACATGCCTTAAGTCCAGGCATTTAGCAAAACCACATATGCTAAAAGGAAAAGATTCACCAAGAAGGAAGAATTCAGGCTACTGATTGATTATTTTTATGTGTCTTTGAAATCCCAAATTTGTTTTCATTTTTAGCATTTTGTTTATATCTTATGATGAAGTGAAATATCAATGTTTAGAAATATAATTTTACATTTGTGACTATATCTAATTTATTTAAGCTGTTTCCCGGACCAAAACAAAAACAAAAACAAAACTACACTTATATTGCCTAAATCTACCTTAATTTGATGTTTTTAAAGATTTATTTATTTGAGAGAGAGAGAGAGAGAGAGATTGCACATGTGCCCACTTGCAGGGGGAGGGGTAGAGAGCATTCTCAAGCAGACTTCCCACTGAATGCAGAGCCCAACATTGGCCTTGATCCCAAGACCGTGAGATCACAACCTGAGCCAAAATCAAGACTTGGATGCTCAACAGACTGAGCCACCCAGGCACCCCTAATTCTCTCTTATTTTGGAAGTATAAACCTTTACATGTTGGTAGCCAATTATCCCACTGTTTCACTAATTTTACTGGGAAAAATGAAACAAAACAAAACATTTGCCTTCTAGTTAAAGAAAAACTAAATAAGAAAAGGTTGTTTTAAAATAATAAAAATATATATTAGAGGGAAAAAATAAACATAAAGAAAGAGAAGTCTGGGAGGCATTCAGGAATTCCAGAGCTTTCTCAAGGTGTCTTGGGCATGATGGAATGAATGCTAGATTCTTACACATACTAATGCTTTATTTTAGGAAAGTCATGGACTCTATATTCATAATTCAGAGGGATGCTGTCAGGATCAAACAAGATAGTGTTATGTTCTTCCAAAATCGTAGTTAAAGGGAATTATTTAGATGGTATGGAAACAAGTATGTAAATCACACTCTGGAATTTTGTTTTGTTTTCCTAACCAGTTTTTAAATATACTGTGATTCAATGACATATAAACTCCAAGTACTCCCAGTAACTTTAGAATATGACTTGTACTTTTTGTTCAAAACCAAATCATATTACCCATCTAACTATAATAACTCAAATATTTTACAATTCAATAACCTCTGGATTGAAAGAGTTATGTGTCCATAAGTCAAGCCATTGGTGCTGACATATAAAATGAAAGTTAGCACAGCACTGTCTTGCTCACTCTTTTTACCATTGCTTAGCAAAATGCCAACACAGGGTATATAATAAATATAATTCTGATGATCCATAAATTAATGGATAAATGAGTGACCAAATGAATGAATGGCGTGCAGAAATTAAGGCACATAAAAGCAATAAACATACTGGTTGATTAATAGAAAACATGAGGTTAATAACTACTTAAGATCCTGCCTCACAGTTCAATTTTGAAGCTTCCTTGACCCTTGCCAAAAAAAAAAAAAAAAAAGTATCTAAAAATGTATCTTCCAACTTCTCTAATCCTAGGTAGAAAGGAATTGCTCACTCAGAACTGTGTTTATACTTCTGTTAAAAGCCCCTACCCCATTACATGATAACTGGCATTGGCAGTTGGCTCTGTGACCCTGTACTCCCTGGAGAAGCAGGTGTGTATTTCTGAATACGCAGATCCCAGGACCATGCTGACACAGATAGGTCTTAATAAAAAAGTAAAGAGTCCATTAAATAAAAAAAGTGCTTTAAATTTTATTTGGATTCCTTACTGTATAAAGACATTAATAATTTGCTCTTTTAGAAGAAAGGAAAGAACGAAAAGAAACCCCAATAATTAAGTAATAAGCTCAAAAGACTCGCCAAAGAAAAACAGTTAAACAGTCTTAGCACAGCTGAAAAGCAGACTCCACCATTTGTTTTTCTTCTGCATTTGAAAGACTTGAGCCTGCTGTTCCCAGTAAAACTACTATAAACATTTTTATTTATGTAACATAAAAAGCCAGCAAGTGTTTTCTTTCTAAAAAAATTTAACTTATGGGGCGCCTGGGTGGCTCAGTGGGTTAAAGCCTCTGCCTTCGGCTCAGGTCATGATCTCAGGGTCCTGGGATCGAGCCCCGCATTGGGCTCTCTGCTCTGTGAGGAGCCTGCATCCCTCTCTCTCTGCCTGCCTCTCTGCCTACTTGTGATCTCTCTCTGTCAAATTAAAAAAAAAAAAAAAAAATTTAACTTATGTTAAGGTTATCAAGGAGTCCATTCAGTGGACCCCCCTCCTTTTCTTCCAAAAGCCACAAAGATTCATAATTGTCATTTAGTAGATTGTCCTACTATATGAGTACTAGATTATAAGAAAGTAAGCTCCTCCCTTCCCCTATATAATATAAATTCTGTAAGGGCAGGGTCTTGTGTATTATGTTCACTGTTCCTTTCTCAGTATTTTGATCTACACCTGGCACAAAGCAGATACTCCCCAAATGAACTATTGTTTGAATGAATACTTATTTGAATACATTCAAACTATTGTTTGAATGAACTCAAATGAGTTCTCTCATTTGAAAAATCTTTGTTTTCCATTCTAAATATTTGCTTCTTTTTTTTTCCATAAGATGGTACCTAAGTATAACCACAAAAAAATAACAGAAAAGTAAAATATGTATATACCTATTAAATTTTTTGTACATATTCTCCATTAATTCCCTTTATTCCATTTAAAATCTGGAAAATCTGATGCAGGCTTTCTTAACCAAACTCAAGAAAATGGAGAGCTTTATTGATTTTAAGATCAATGTGTGATTTAACTATGTTTGTTTATAGCACTTCTTATTGAAAAGGAAATTTATGCATATTTCTTAATGTTTCCATTGTGTAGCTTATTTTTTTTTACTGTAAACCTATAACAATGTAATTATGCAGTGAATGAATAAATTATTTGAGTTCTTTTATTTTACTTAGCCTTTCTAGAAATACGTTATCCTCTAGCATTAATCTTTGATTACATTCCAAGTAATGCTGATCAATATGAAAGTCCTAAATTCAACCATGTGGCTACCACAGAGTTTATGCAGGTAAATTCTGAGTAATTTTTTTTTAAGATTTTATTTATTTATTTCTCAGACAGAGAGAGAGAGAGAGAGCACAAGCGGGGGGAGCAGCAGGCAGACAGAATTAGGCTCCCCACTGAGCAGAAAGCCTAGATGTGGGACTAGATCCCAGGACCCTGGGATCATGACCTGAGCCGAAGGCAGACACTTAACAGACTGAGCCACCCAGACATCCCTCTGGGTAACATTTTTAAATTATGCATTGTTACCATTTGAGATATTAAGTATAGGACAATTTACTCTGTCGTTGTCAAATATTTCATAGAGCTGCTAAGTTAATATATTCCAAAAATAACTGCAATGGCAATTTTAAAATTTCTAAACATTTGGAATATTCCAAATATATCAAGTTATCTAGGGAAAAAGTAATGTATATTCATATAATCAACACATCATACCTTTACTTTTTGCTTCAAAACTTTTTTTTTTATAACTAGATCTTTACAGATACAACTGAAGCTTTCTATGAACTGCTGCCCAATCCCACACCTCTCTCCCAGCCCCATCATCCCTATCTCAGTACCCACTCCCCTGATTTTTGTGCTCCTCATTCCCATGTGTACCTTACTTTGTTTACAAAAATAGTTTCCCTAAATGATAGATAGTAACATTTTGCCTGTTTCTTTAAACTTTACTTAAACCAAACTTATAATATGCCCAGCACAGAGTAAGCACCCAATGAACATTCTTGCCATGCCACATGCTTTCTTTTCTCTTGACATTGCATTTGAAATTTATACTGTTGAAACATGTAGTTCTGATTAATTCACTTGAACTCTGCTATTGGGTTTTACCAAGTTAAGTATGACACAAAGACAATCAAGCCCTCCTATCTGAAATTGACTTTTTCCTCTTCCCTCTGCAAAACCTAGCATCCAGCCACACCTCCAGGGTGCAGCCCCCATGACCCCTCCCTGTGGCCTGCTTACTGGTTTTGTAAAATACTGGGTTGCTGTGGAGTGATTTTTTTTTTTCTTGAAATTTAAATAACCATCAGTGTTGATTCTTTAACAGATATAAGATAATATTAGTGGTCTTACAGTGATGATGAATAAATAAATAATAAATGAATAAATAATAATAAATGCATACATAAATGAAAGAATAAAAGGAAAACCTAATAAATGTACCTAAAATGTGTATTTATTTTTTAAAAAATATAAGTAACTTCACAATTAAGTCTGTATATGTTTGGGAGTTTTTCTTGAATCATAATTAGAACTCGTTAGTTGAAAATGTGTACCATTTCACATACTAGATAACTACAAAAATGTTCTGCAAATTGGGTTTGGCAAGTGAAACAGATAATAGGATCTAAGAATTTCCTTTTCTATACATCTTTACCAACATTTGGTATTTTAAGAATTTAAAATGTTTTAACAATTTGGTAAGTGTGAAACATTTTCTTGTTAAGTCAAATACCTTCCATCAATGTCTAGGGAAATTGAGTATCTGGTCTATTATTTATTGGTCAGTCTAATCTGTTCACTTCTGGAAATTACCTCCCTGAATCCTTTGTCCATTTTCCTATTATTGTCCCTTGTATCTGTTAATTTGTAGGAACTCTTCGGAAATTTGAAATACTGAATCTATGTTGTTTATATATGTTGCCGATATCCATTCCCAGTTTGTGCCTTGACTATTTGTGCTGTTTTTGTTAAACAGGACATTTTTTTTTTTCAGTTTTGATGCAGACCAGCATATCAACTCTTTTATTCAAGGTTTGTAATGTTATATCTAATTGAAGAAACCCTTCCCTATTTTAAGTTTGTAAAAAATTATCCACCATTTTATTTTTAAAACATTTTAATGTTTGCTTTACATAACTAGATATTTAACCTGCATGCAATTGACCTTTTCTGTATTTGAAAGGTATGGTTTTATTTTTTCCCTATATTTATAACAGAGTGCCTCCGGATTATTTATTTACTAATCATTTCTTCTTCACTGATTTGTAATGTCATCCCACCCATGTATCATGTTTATATTCACATGTAGGCAACAACATACTTTTCCTGGTTTCAACAATGTGATCAAGCTGGTTGTTTCAATCAGCTCAGCCTGCCATAACAAAATGCCATAGACTGAGTTACTTAAGCACCACTTATTTCTCACAGTTGGGAAGACTAAGAAGTCCAAGATCAAGATGCTGGCAGATTCAGTGTCTGTTAAAAGCCTTTTCTGTGTATGGTCACCTTCTAGCTGGGTATTTGCCTGGCCTTTTCTCCGTTTGTGCTTAGTATGCACACTTCTCTTCTTCTTCTAAGGGCACTAATCCCATCAGGAGGGCATCAAACCTCATGAACTCATAGAAACCTAATTACCTCCCCAAAGTCCCACCTCCAAATACCATCACCTTGCGGATTAGGTTTCAACATATGAATTTGGATGGGGCATGCATTCAGTCCATAACATAAGTACTCAGTACATGTTCTCTGATGTGTCAAAAAGTAATTTAAACCAATTCTCTGCAGCAACTTATTATTGAGCCAGCTGTAGCTTACAGAGCTTTTAAAAAGCTATACCATTTGGGCATTTAGCTTACAATATTCTACCTGTATAGTTTGAGGAGACAGAGAGAAGGAGAGAAACAAGAATTTAAGTAGCCTGAGTCTGCTTGTTCTTCTATCTACTGAATATAACAACGGGAGTCATGAACAGTGAAACACAAATGAACTGAATCTACAATAGGTATCAGTTCCTGGGTACCTCTCTAAGTGTGATCATCTTATAGCATGCACAGAGTGTGATTCTAGTTTAAAGATACACATTTTTTCACATATATATTTTAATGCAAAGAGCTGGACATAAATCCATTTACACTGCACTTTTTGTCCAACTTAATGGATTTCTAAGGGCAATTTTTACTAGACATGGATTTTACCATAAGTGCTGACTCTAAACCCTAAGTGCTGAGTCAGACATGGCTCCACTGTAATCAATGTGTCAATGGAATATCACAATGCTATTTAAACAAGAGGTTCAGATAAAAAGCAGCTTTTAGTCTTCACTCATAAGCAATAGTGGATGAATGAAGAGGGGCAGGGTTAAGCGTGTTCTCTGAGATTAAACCTGCTTGTCTTGGTTCCCAAGGTAAATGTAGGCATGCCAGGATGCTGAAAAACTGAAAGCAGAGGCACCACTCATCAGCAATAGCTGGGCAGCCCCTTTCTTTCCTGGATGAAGAAATGGCTTTATTGAGACTATGTCTGTTTTAAGACTCAGAAAGTGCCAAGTATTATAAAGTCACAGAAATGAACATGACAAGTTATGGTGTAAGCTCTTCTCAAATGATGACAGAACACTGAATATAAAAAGGTTTGTCTATACCAAGAAGCGAGTTTCCCAAACCTACAGAGAGACTGACTTTGCAGGGACAGTGGCATTGCTGACTGGGTGATTTCTTCAGAAACACTTTATCAAACAGAACTTGCTAATATTGATTGCATCTGGCAATTCTCTGTGTGGCTAACTCAATTCTTATAAGATTTTTCATTATTAGTTTATTATGTATCAGGAAGCTAGTTTAGCCCAGCAATGGGTTTGGGGTGTTGTCCAGACAATCTATACCCCACCTGAAATGCTCCAATGGCAATGTACAATGGCAAATACAACTAGAATAATTTTCCTGACAATTTATTATATCATAATTTTCTGTTTACCTGAGGAACAGAGAGTAGAAACCCATTGTTCATTCTTTTAAAGCATGATTCCTTTCAGAATCAATCATGGAATATTATTTATAACAGGCATCTCAGAGAGTCCTATAACAAGGATAAGAATCTGAAAACTAGAGGCATCAAGTATTCCAAAGTCACCCTGCTAAGAGGCAGAGGTGATCCTGAATATTTTTCCTAAATCTTAGCCCAGAAGTGGCATCCACAAAGCCAAATGCCAATAAGCTAATCAGGACCTTAGCAATGCAGCTGCTTTCTTGCTTAAACAATTTACTACTTCAAGAGATGAAACACCAAAAACCTTACGTTCTTAGGTACTCAAATGGAATGACTCAAGAAAAAAATAAACTGTGTAAGTGGGATTGTTTACATTTTTTTAAAGTTTTTAACTTAAAAAAAAAGACAGACAATGGCCATAATTCTCATTAACTGGGTAAGTTACCATTTCAGAGACTACCAGATTTTAGAGGAACCCAGGTCTCAAAAGCATAGATGACAGATACATATTTTTTTCTGAAGCTCATCAAATTAAAAACGATAGTAATAATAACACTAATAATTTAATAGCTAGCACTTGAGTGCTATTTAAGTTCTAATTACCTAATATGTATAAACTCATTTAATCCTCACAATAAACCTATTTATTAGATACTATTTACCTATGAAGAAACTGAGGCACAGAGAAGTTTTATAACTTGTTGATTAACTATTTGAATTCAAAAATTCCTCCCTAGAGGGGCGCCTGGGTGGCTCAGTGGGTTAAAGCCTCTGCCTTTGGCTCAGGTCATGACCCCAGGGTCCTGGGATCGAGCCCCGCGTCAGGCTCTCTGCTCCGCCGGGAGCCTGTTTCCTCCTCTCTCTCTGCCTGCCTCTCTGCCTGCTTGTGATCTCTCTCTGTGTGTCAAATAAATAAAATCTTTAAAAAAAAAAAAAAGAATTCCTCCCTAGAATTCATACCCTTAATCATACCCTTATTGAGGTAATCCTTACAAAGGATAGGGAGATGGAATACAGAATTCTCACTTTCCTTTCTGGATTTAGATATTTAGTTCACTGAAGAGGTGATCTGCTAACTGGCATGCTGGTACCCTGAAAGAGTTAATGATTCTCCCAAGAGGGAAATTCTCTGGGAGTAATTCACATTATGGGGAAATGTGGCCCAAAATGTATAAGATGGGAAACAAATAAGTTATTTCCATGAAGGTGTTGAGGCTGGACATATTACACAGCATCCTTTCTGCAACCTGTGGATGGCAGCATCTGTATAATGTAGTCAAAATAAACAAAACTTTGAGTGTATGGGAAAGACAATCATGTAACAATTTACACATGCACATAAAATTGTCTACTATATATGACTGCCATTGCTCACGTTCTCAGAGAATTTGAGTCATTTGCAAAGAGCGTATGTCTTAGCCACAAGCTTTATCATTTCAAATACAGCTGTTTCCCTGCTGGATGTCAGAAATGCCAGCTGACTGGATCCCCTTCAGGAGGGCATATCAATAGATGGCCAAATTGTTGAAAACACCCCACAATGACAAGAAGGTCCAAATAGTCAAATAGGGTGATGAAGCTTCACTCTTAGAAGATGGCTACTCTAAAATGTGACAAATTGTTAGAATTGTGGTGGAAGAGAGGTCAATATGCTGTTGACAGCAGAAAATAGGGCTTTGAGGATGTGATGAGAAACTTCCATTCCTGGGAATCAACAGTAAGGAAATGATTCCAAACACAGAAAGTGCTCAAGGTCACATTACATGTGGTTGGATAAATGGAAACTTCCTTCATGTCCTAAAATGGGGATGCTATTAAAAAAATCCAGTGTATTTATGTGAAGGAATACTATGCAATCAATACCACACTTAAAAAGTGAAAAGAGTACAACAGAAAAGAGTTAAGTATTATATTACACTATTTTTGTAATTTTTTTGTATTTTAATTCTCAATCTCTCCTCCCCCTCCTTCCTTTCCTTTTCTTTCCCATTTTAATTCAAACAAAATAAACTACATTGGAGCAAGTGTACTAGGAAATTTACTAAAATGATCAAAGAGGTTTTCTGTGAAGTAGTCATCATTATTTCATTTTAAAGAGGTGAAGAGTGAGGATCAGAGTCCAACAGCTTTGCCCCAAGTATAATGTACTGATAAGTCGGGGTGACTTAATGCCACACTGCTTCATATCTACCAAACTCAATCCCCTCATTCTTCAACTATAAAATATTAATCTTCCTGATCTCTTCAAATGCTCATGGAAAGAGTTCCAGCCTGATATGAACATATGATTTTCACATTCTTATCATAAAAAAAGCTTGCCAAGAAAATTAATAAAGTCATTTTATAATTTCAGAAGTCAACTTATTGTAATTAAATTTATCATCAGATCCTCTGTGTGTGTGTGTGTGTGTGTGTAAGTCCTCATTAAAATAAATCAGTTTTAATTAGTGAGCAGAAAATCCTTTTTTATTTCAGTCATTCATTCACTTACTTGCCATATACTTATTGAGGACCTTAGGTGCCCTAGGCTCTGTGCTTGATGCTATGGATAGACAAAATAGGCCCTATTTATGACAAGATCACTGTTGAGTGAAACATCACACATGCACATAACATACACACACACACTCACTAAAGTTACACACCTATGCTGTGGTAATTGTAATGATAATGATATGTCCAGGTATTAGGCAAAAAGGAATATATTCAGCATGTGAAGAGTTCCTAAAGAAGGAGAAGGAATGCCTTAATCAGATTATATAGAATAAATGGGGTTTCCTAGGTGAACAGGGAAAAGCAAGAAAATTTCAATGAGCAGAGGACTCTCAGTTCAAAGCAAAGACGGCAAGACATTAATTCTGCCAGCTAGAACAGAAAATAGTTAACCTTTTTCACCTGCTAAAGAGTTCAGATGTGACCCACTAGAAAGAATTGACAAGATAATCAAACCAAATGCTTCTATTCATCTCCACCTTGTATTTTTGATAGCTGCTAGAGCTTTTCAATAGTTATATAACTTGGCTTTGGTGGAACAAATTATCACCCAATAATGCTGAGGCCTTGTTTAAGGGCAGTGTGGTAGCAGGGATCAAACAGAATGGACAAATTAAAAAATAATTAGATTAATCTATATGATCAAAGACATAAGCCACCCCAATATATATACAACCACAAGGTTTTACATACCATTTCAGGAAGTTCAAATATTTTAAAGCTCATCCTAAGAGTCTATGAGTACTCAATTAAGGATCCTTTGTGTATATGAAGTTAAACTGTGATAAATACCTGTGGGAATCAGTTGTCATTTTGACTTGAAATTATTAAACTAGTGCTGCTCTTAAACACCTAATAATGAAAACTGACTTAATCCTCAAACTGACTCAGATATAGTTTCTTAGAAACTATATGTTTTTTCTTATTGAAAAAAAGAGTATCATTCTTATGCTATCCTTACAAGGAACACAGCAGCTTGCCATTCATAAGATACAAAACAAAACACATAACTGAAATATGAAAATGCTAAATGAAGTAGAACTAAGCCATCTAGTCAGTGGTCTGTCCTTAATTCCTAGTTAACTAAGGATTTGCTATAGAAAGCTTATGTACCTAAGTCTGACCACAAAGAGATTTTAAATTCTAAATTATGTATGTCAACTTTATGAAAAAGATTTGTTTTCCAGATAACATAAAATACATCTATTGATACATTTTATTTCACCAAATTTCAAAAATATCTTCAAAGCCATGTTGACCACATATTCTTAAATATCATTGCTACAGAAATCAAAGAAAGAAAAAATAATAATAATATGGGTGAGGATATAGACAAAAGTGAAGCCTGGTGCAGTGCTGGTAGGTATATACATTGGTGTAGCCACTATGGAAAACAGTATGGAGGTTTCTAAAAATGACAACAACAACAACAACAATGAAAAGAACAACAAAAAACTACCACATGATCCAGCAATTCTACTTCTGGGTATTTATCTCAAAGAAAACGAAATCACTGTCTCAGAAAGAAATCTGTACTCCCAGTGTTCACTACAGCATTATTTACAATAGCCAAAACCTAAGTATCAATCGAGTAATGAATGGATAAAGAAAATGAAACACATATATGCAAAAAAGAAGTATATACATAATTCAGCCATTAAAAAAGAGAAAATCCTGACATTTGTGACGAGACACTTTTAGGGCCTTATGCTAAGTGAAAAAAGTAAGAAAGAGAAAGACAAATACTGTATGATCTCACTTACATAGAGAATCTAAAACCAAACAAACAAACAAACAAAAAAACAAACAAACTGAACTCAGATATAGAGAATAGACTGGTGACTCCCAGAAGCAGGGGTTGGAGGTGGGTGAAATGGGTAAAGGCGGTCAAAGGTACAAATTTTCAGGTATAAGCTCTAGGGATGAAATGTAGAGCATGGTGACTATAGTTAACGATACTTCATTGTATATTTGAAAGCTGCTTTAAAAAGTAGATCTTAAATGTTCTCATCACAAGAAAAAAATCTATAATATGTGTGGTGATAGATGGTAACTAAACTTACTGTGGTAATCATTTCAGTATAAATACACATGTTAAATTGCTATGTTCTACACCATAAACTAATACAATGTTATATGCCAAATGTATCTCAATAAAAAGAATAAATAGAAAAATACACTTCATTTGAAGGATATTCTACAGAATGCCTGACCAGTATTCTTCAAAACTGTGAAGGTCAGCAAAGACTAGGAAAGTCTGAAAAACAGTAACAGCCAAGAGGAGCCCAAGGAGACAAGATAATTTAATGCAATATGGTATCCTCAATGGGAACCAGGGAGAGAAGGACATTAGATAAAAACCAAAGAAATCTGGAAGAACTAGGGACTTCATTACAATAATAACATCTCAGTATTGGCTTATTAATTGTGACAAATATGTACATACTAATGTAAAAAATGTTAATAATAGAGGAAATCGGGTATGGGATATATAGAAATTGTCTGCAGTATCTTTGCAGTTTTTCCATAGACCTAAAACTATTTTAAAAATTTTTAAAAGTTAATTTTTAAAAATGCACATCTCTTTTGACCCTGAAACTTCACCTCTAGGAATTTTATTCTAAGGAAAAGCTAGAAATGGTCACGAAATATGTTAAATACAGATAAATTCATCTTTTCACCATTGTAGAGGGAGGAGCAAGAAGACTAGAAAAAAAAAATTTTGCAACAGGAGTTAGTTCCCTACGTTACTGTATATCTGCGGGACAGAATACCTTGAAGCCTTTTAAAAATGACATGGGAGAAAAATTTTAATATGAAAAGTCACTGATTTCTAATTGCATATATCTTTGTATCACTACTAAATAAAAAGGTTTCTCTAAAAATAATAATGAAAATACAACCACTATCATTTAGTGTGTCCTCTTAGTTTATCATTTAGATGTGCAGCTCAGATTTTCAGAATACAGGATGCCAGTAAAAAAGTGACAGTCAAAGCACCAAGTAGCAGAATATGGTTACTTCATTTTTTTATTATTTGGTGCTTGGCTATTTCCCCCTCAAATTCAACATATCTACAAACTGTGGCTGAGAGAGGAGAGAGTTACTATAATTAACAAAAGAGGCCAATATTATGAGAAGCATGAAGGAGAAAAATAAGAAAATGTAAAGTGACAATTTATAAATTGTCTATATATTAAAGAACTCAAAATTTTCTCTATGAAACAATTTAATCACATAAAAATAGAAAGAAAAATCTATTCTTTAAAATCTACTCTTTTAAATGCATTAGTTACTCAGTAAGGAAAATTATAACAAATGATATTCTGAGTCTTGACCTTGGTGATGGTCCACGAGTGTATTCATTTCAAGATGATTTACTAGGCTAGATGTAGTTTCCTATATTCATGTTAATTGTGATAAAAAAATGTTCAAAACCTGAAAATTAAAAAGTAAGTAGGGCTGCAAGTGCTTTGCATGGTGGGGATCTCTTTTGAAGAAAATTTTGGAAGACTTAATATGTAGCTAAGACAAGAAGAGTCAAGTTCAAACATTTATCCTTTAAGTGTAATTACAAAAAAAAAAAGTGTGACTATATGACAACTGTAATTTAATCACTTTAGTGATTAATCTAATTGTCAGTCCTAACAGAACTTTCTGTGATGATGGCAATGTCTTGTATGTCCATCGTCCATTACAGTAGCTACCAGCCACAGGTAGCTACTGAGCATTTGAAATGTGATTGGTAAAATGCAGTACTGAGTTTTCAATTTAATTTAACTTAATATAGTCATATGTAGCTAGCATCTGTTGAGTTGGACAGCACAGCTAGAATAAGCAAACTGAAACAAACATTTATTTTCAATTTTCAGATTAATAAAACTATACAGACTGAAAAAAATGAAACAATAGGGCACCTGTGTGGCTCATTCAGTTAAGCGCCTGCCTTTTGCTCAAGTCATGATTCCAGAGTCCTGGGATTAAGCCCCAGATCAGGCTCCTTGCTCAGCAGAGAAGTTGGCCTCTCCCTCTCCATCTGCTTCTCTCCCCTGCTCATGCTCGCTCTCTCACTCACTCTCTTTTAAATAAATAAATAAAATCTTAAAAAAAAAAAAATTTCCACTCTGGTCTGGGTCTTCCTGTCTGAAGTGCCTTGTTACTGCTCATAAGGCCTATGTAGTTGACCATTCACGCCTGAGAAAAGAAAACTGACATTGCTTATTAGTTCAAAATGACACTGCTGGCAAGCTTTACTTTCAAATGGAACAATTGCTTTCTAGTTTAAAGGGGATTTTCAAAAGGTCTAAAGATTTGCTGTCATGAAAATCTATGTTTTGCCACTCTCTCTCTCTTTCTTTTTTAAAGCAGTAACAGGCTACAACTACCAGAAAGTTATTCAATTTTTCGTGAAAATACTGGGATTATGATCACAATGTCTCTGTTTCAGGCTCCATGAAACTATAAATTTGGGTATCAATGGCCAGCTTTCTAATCAGACACTATCATTTTTGCTCTAGAACAGACCATTTCTCTATTACCCCTGGAACCTTACATAAGCTCCTTTCCCTCTCTAAATTCTCCTACACTTGGATAATTTTAAGTAGGTCTTCAGGATGCAGAGTACAAGTCTCCCAAAACATCTTCCATATTATTTACCATTGAATTTTGTCTCCCTACTATGACCTACTCTATGTTATGAGGTAGTATGAAATAGTTGTGATCCTGTGCTGTAATGTCCATCTCATTTTCTGTCTCTTTCACACACTATAAACATATGAGGTCACAGACTGTCTCTTATTCACTGTACACATAAACAGCTTATTAATATTTGCTGGCCAGACAGAATGATATAAGTCACAAAGATCACTACGAAACACAGAGAACTGAAAAAAATAAAAGGCAGATATTCATTATATTCAAATTCCTGTGATTATAAACATAAGCAACAACATATTCCTCTCTAGCACCCATGGCACATGTCATTTTAAAGACCTCTTAATTTACATTGTAGAAGAAAGTGATTATGTACATGGACTCTAAAGGGAGAGCTCAAAAACAAGAGAGAGGTAATAGGTTATAAGCCTAAGGCAAAAATGTACGAGCTGAAAATTAGAGATTTACAAAAGAGGAACACTTTGTATGTTTGTGTATATAAATACCTTCATGTACAACAAGGGTCTGCTGAACTTTTTCTTAAATGGCCAGATAATAAATACTTGGGGCATAACATCTCTGCTACATATTTTTTTTCTTAATAATCCTATAAAAAATGTAAGAATCATTCTTAGCTTACAAGTTATAGGAAAACAGGCTACACCCTTGATTTGGCTCACAGATCATAGTTTGCCTACTCCAGACATAGTAGATTAACATTATTAATGTGGACACTTGAATTATTTGTTATTCTTTGCCTCGAAAAAGAAAATTGGCAGATATAAGTAATAACATTTTGCATCTGAAATTCTACATTAGAAAGCAACGGCCAACCATATTTCCAAATCAATTTGGAAATACCATTTTGAATAATGTTGATCTAGAATTCAGATAAACCTGAGTCCTTACATTAAATGCTGAAAAAGGAAAATAGTCAAGATAATTTAATCAGAACAATGTTGACCCAGTTACATATGTGTTGTGTTGGCAGATGGCAGTCTGTAAGAAATGGTCTGATTAATAAGGCCTGACATTTGGTAACACCAGGAACCCACATATCATAGAATGTGGAAAATATCTGAAGATGAAAACCCTTTTTATTAGGCCCAAGAAACCTCACTGAACTAGAAGAATCCTTCTTTAGAAAGTCTCATCACTACTGCCTGCTATGAAAGGTATCATACCCCATGTACAAATTTTGTGGGGGTTTTTTTGGTTTTTTTTTGTTTTTTTTAGTTAGCTATTCTCTACAACAGAAAAGTGACTACTTTGAAAGGGAGGTAATTAATGCCCCTTTTCTTTTTTCCACCTCTAGAATTAATGTATTATACTCCTCCAAACAATATGTGATTACCAGATTTTTAAAAAATTAACACAGTGTTATTATATCTTATAAATACCAAAAACAATATGTCTTTCCTCTTTGTGGCTTATTGAGTGAACTATCCATTTGCATGTTATTTTTAACTGCATCTTATAGGCTTAAGAAACATCAACTCACAAAGAGCACTTGAATAGAATGTATCTATCACCTCAGTAGCTCCAGACTAGCCAATAGTTTCACATTTTAAGTATAGAACAGGCAGTCTGTTAGAGAACTTCAGTTTTTCAAGAAATACTACAACATGGTTCTAAAATAACCCTTTAACTTTGCAGGAGGGAAATGTCTAGGGAAAAAACAAAAACAAAGAAACAAAAAAACAGTGTTACCCACAGAATAAAAAAAAATAATAAAGTGGCTAAACAGAAATCAATCTGCCTTTTTTCCTTTTAGGTTGCTAAAATTGCTAAAGTGGTTAAGGTAGCATATAATTTTTCTTTTTGAAGAATTTTGTCCAGTCTGACAAGTAAATAAATGTTTTAACTCTCTTTCTCCTTTTATCGCTGCAGAAAAAAAGAAGAAATGGAAAATAACTGCAGCATGTTTCTGACACAGAAGTTTCTTTCTCTACATTAAACACACAGTGAGAACACTTTATAGATGAATTGTGCCTTCGATTGAATAGAGAACAGTGCAATAGCTTCAGTTTTGTGGAATTGGATAATTTGTCACAGTTTCTGCCCTTGGAAAATAACAACCCAAAGGAAAACTAGTAGAAGGGCATTCTTAAATAGTGATAAAATACAAAACTGATATCAGAGTGCACATATGTATTTCAAAATGATAATTTAAAAAAATTTCTAAGTCAGAAAGGTGTTATAATCACCAAGGAGTGCCTATAAAATTTCATGTTCCAGTACATACCATTTCTCATATTTTAATATTACTTACCAAAAAGTCATTTTGAGATTGCTCCATAACACACTTCTAACAATCTAATTTTTATTATTACTTATTATACCACTAATTATTATTACTTTTGAAATTAATATGTACTATCAATAAAAGTAGGCTTTATGTATGATATCTATATCATATAAATTTATATATTTATATATAACATATATACTTACATAGTATATATGTACTATATTTAACTTCATTTTCCTCTCATACCTCAAAACCTGTAATACGCCACCACAGGTAAAGGAGTATTTTAATATTAACTGCTGCTGTCACAGGGGTGAAAATTTAGAAGAGGTTAATCTACATAAATCTGATAGAAAACATGACCAAGTGATGTCCATTAATGGAATTATAGCAACAATTTCCAGTAAAAAATACTTAGTTATTAAATACATATTTTTTCAAAACATGCAGAAAAAAATAATTTGTTTCAGAATGTTGCCAACCAGGTTTTCTAAAATCAAAACTGAAAATGATGCCAAAAATCATATTGATTTTTTTCTTCCTCACTTAATAGAAAAATGCTACTAATAGTAATTTTCAATGCTTAAAACAATACTTTGAAAATGTATGATTTTGCTTTTAAAATCAATTCAGCTAGAAAGGATTCTGGTGAATTTTGGTACAAGAAATGTTCCATTTCCCTTCCTCCAAAAATTAGCAAAATAATAGGTTATAAGATCCAAAAGTCTTGGTTTGATAGGCAAAGGTTTTGGGATTTAAGTTACTCTAAAAAATAATTGTGCCTATAATTCAATGGATCATTCCAGTATCTCCTCAAGTTGCCATTTGGGCAAATTTTTTTTTTTTTAAGATTTTATTTACTTATTTGAGAGACCAAGAGAAAGAATGAGTGAGAGAGAGAGAGTATGTACATGCACAGAGAGGGAGGGGGTAAGGAGAGGCAAACTCCCTGCTGAGCAGAGAGCCTGACACTGGGCTGGATCCCAGGACCCTGAGATCATGACCTGAGCTGAAGGCAGATGCTTAACTGACTGAGCTACCCAGGTGCCCACACTTGGGCATTATTAAGAGAAATTATAGTTTTTCTCAATCCAGCTAAAATTTAAAGATGAGGTATATATGTCTTCTTTGGGGAAGTATCTATTCATGTCTTCTGCCCATTTCTTGATTAGATTTTTGACAAATAAAAAATTAAAACAGCAAAAAAAAAAGAAGAAGAAAAATGAGGTATATATACCTTTGTTAACTATTCATTGAATTTTGTTGGTCTCTGTCTCATATGCTAACACAAACTGATTAAATCTCTACCAATCTTGAAGGAAAAACTGGTATTCAATCATTTGCTCAATACCCTCTGGGTTGATACAACTCATTGTTTAATTTTCTCATTGCTAAAATTAACCCTGGGTCACTTCTTTTTGTGACGATTAAAATTATTTTTGAATATACTCATTAGGTATTTTCTAAATCTAGGAAACAAAACATTGACTTTTTTTTTTTTGCATTTATGAAACATCACTATTTTGGTTCTAATTATCAAACTAACAATTTATGCCCTAAATAATGCCAATGGAAAATATTAAATAGTCATCAGTAATTGATCTATGGCCACTTGTTAGGAACCAGGCAAACTGAGATTTAGCTCTTCCTAGTAAAAGGCATACGAAGATAAGAGATATATAATAATATAGGTCAGGCACATATTCTGTTCCAACAGGAGCAACAAGGGGTTTATTTTGTAGAAATCTTGCACCAGTTTCCCTCCACATTGTCTCAGAATTTTAGGTTATATAAGCTATTTTTCTTCCAAAGGGTCAAGAGGCTCCTAGGAATCCTATTGGTCCCAAGGGAAACAGTACACATTTCTCCTTTCCCCTAGACCCCATCCATAACTGTCCTGGAATTTGAGTTCTGGGTACAAGAGAGAAGATGATAAAATAAACAAACAGAACTTCATATTCTTCCCTTTTCCCAAACCCTTCAAATATAAAATCTTTCTTATGTTACTTCAATCAACTGATATCATCCCCATTTTTAGGACAGGTTAAAAATAAATAAGGTAGAGATTATTGAAAGAGAATCATAAACTAGACTTCATCCAGTTCAGTCTTCAATTATAAGAAATTTTCCATAAAATACTCATTATGGTACTGAGGCTCTCTGGACATCCCAAACAATTATTTAATTTTTCCTCCTGGAAAGCAAACAGGATTGGCCAAATAGGACTTTTTTTCCTTAAGGAAGAAGCACATGATTTGATATGGATGCACATTTCAGAAAGATGTATCTTATGTATTGTCCCAAAGGAAAAGAACATGTAAGCTTTGTAGAATTCCTTTGAAAAACTCTCTTTGATTAGAAATGATGTTTTCTTCTTTTTAAAATATTTCTCATGCAGAATGAAGAAAAATCTGCCACCTAGGATACAAAATGTGTTGAGAGTTATGATTCTTTATCACCATGGGACTTTGAGAAATGTTAGGAATGGGGTCCTACCTCCTTCCCTTTGACCTTGGAACCCTATAAGACATATAAAGACTCCTCTCTAAGGCAGCTACCTCTGTGGTATCTACCTGTAATCATAAGAACAATGTAAGTTCTGGAGCTAAAATGACTGTAATAAGAGATCTCTCCTTCAAGCAGAGAGCTTACAGAAGTATGAAAATACCTATTTATTGCTTGGTGCTTTATTTGAAGGAAATATAAAGTCAATACAAAGCATATTCTAACATAATGAAAGGAAGCAGCCCCAAGTTTCCAGAAACTTAATACTTTATCTTTTTAAAACGAGGAAAAAGAAAGGAGAGGCCTTGCCAGGACATCCCCCACATCTCCCCAAGTCTAGTGTATATCTCAATGACAAATGAAATCCTTTGTTTTAGAATTGTTTAAAATATACCCAAATCTCAACCCATTCTGAAAAATCAGATTCAACTATCATTTTTTAAAGTAAACATTTTGTAGATGGTAACCTAAGGAAAACGCACAGTTTCCCACTGATGATTTTTTTTTTCTACACATGTTGCTAAAAAAAAACTACAACCTGAGATTGACATATTTAAAAAAGGCTCAAGTTCAAGGGAGACTATAGTTACCTTGTAGGGCATGCACAAAGAACACACCTAACATAACATGTAAACTCTAGAAGTAAATTTAAAAAAAAAAAGCATTCTTTCTCCAACTGCAAGAACTTATCTCTGCCCGAGTCTTTCCTATCTCAGATAAGGACAATAGTGCTGACTGGGCTACTCAAATCCCCAAACTAGGGATCATCTAATCTCTTTCAATCACTGTTCATACTAACTCTAAGAATAAGTTTTGTGAAACATCTGACTTTGCATTTTCACAAGGTCAGAACAAAATTGGCAACCACTGATTCATTTTACAAGTCTATTTAGTAATGGTTCTCATAGACACCACAAGTACATTAGGTATATTATCATTAAATCTATGATTCTTGGTTAAGATTCCGATTTTGCAATCAAAGTTCTGTTTTTAATCTGTAATTCCTCTCAAATAGTCACATTCAAAAATTGACTTATAAGATATTAAAACGCTTGTTCAAATTTCTTAGGCTTGGCATAATATTTTTTAAAAAGGTATATTGGGATGCATGGGTGGCTCCATCGGTTAAGCAGCTGCCTTCGGCTCAGGTCATGATCCCAGGGTCCTGGGATCTAGTCCCTCATTGGGCTCCTTGCTCAGCAGGGAGCCTGCTTCTCTCTCTGCCTCTGCCTGCCTCTCTGCCTGCTTGTGGTCTCTCTCTCTGACAAATAAATTTTTTAAAAAATCTTTAAAAAGGTATAAAATAAATGGTAGATTAATTCAGTCTTTGTAAATTAAGTGTCTCTTATTTAATGCTAATGATTTACTATTTTCAATGTTAATAATTTACACAACCAAATGATACCTAAAATCAATTAATTTTATATGAGTGGAAAAAGTGTTTGCCTAGGTACTGGTCTGGAAATAATATTAGATCGTTACCTTTTTAAAATTATGAATCACACTTTTTTTAAAGAAACAGATTCTTTTTTTTTAAAGATTTTTATTTATTTATTTGACAGAGGGAAAGGTCACAAGTAGGCAGAGAGGCAGGCAGAAAGAAAGAGGAGGAAGCAAGCTCCCTGCTGAGCAAAAAGCCCAATGTGGGGCTTGATCCCAGGACCCTGAGATCATGACCTCAGCCAAAGGCAGAGGCTTAACCCACTGAGCCACCAAGGCACCCCCATACTTGTCTAATAAATATTTAAACTTCACTGTGCCAAAGATGTAATGTTTATTTTTTTTTATTTTTTGTTAGTGAAGTCTGTTTTCTTCTTACTTGACAGGATGAAAAAACTGAACCACTCCAATTTATGACTCAGAAGCTAATCATTTTTAAAAGACAGTTTGAGATTATAGTTTCAAGTAGAATTCCTCTAAAAATAAAGAGTAACAATCTCTCAGATCTAGCAATCTCTCAGAAACTAAAGAATATATTTTGGAGAATAGAAGCAACATGTGAATTTGCTTGGAAACTGATATTTTTCATTATTCTCAAACTAATTCTATTGTGCATCAGTGTCTGAAATTTTACGGAAAGGCTTGTGAAAAGACAAAGTTTGATGATCAGAACAGCTAAAGAATTCTCCCTTTCACCTGGAAGATGTAATGTTCTTGGTGCTGAGACATAATATGAATCATTCATTTTTTTAATTCATCATTGTACTGGCAAAAGTTATTCTAGCTGTTTAAAATTAAATTCCAGAATTTGTCAGGGAAATTGGCAATATAAAAAATGAAATGTATTAAAGTCACATTATTGGGGCACCTGGGTGGCTCAGTGGGTTAAAGCCTCTGCCTTCGGCTCAGGTCATGATCCCAGGGTCCTGGGATTGAGCCCCACATTGGGCTCTCTGCTCAGCAGGGAACCTGCTTCCCGTTCTCTCTCTGCCTGCCTCTCTGCCTACTTGTGATCTCTGTCTGTCAAATAAATAAATAAAATCTTAAAAAAAAAAAGTCACATTATTAAATATAGGGTTTGGGAGACACAACCTGATAGCAGTTCACATGAAAAAGGCATGTTCATTTGACCATGAGAGCTGTATACACCATTGGTGAGATGTGCTAATGCATAATTTTCACAAAAAGATAAAACCATGACTCTCATATGGATACAGAAATGAACATGTGTTAAAGATTTTATTTTACTCATGTGATAAAAGAAGACCAGGCACAGTGTGACTGACTCAAAAGACCAAAAATTCATATCAACTAAAGGAATGTTGAGATGAATTGCAAATGGGGGCAAAACTGTTTTTTCCATAAGATATAAGGAGTCAATTAAAATCACTACTGGAGGGGTGCCTGGGTGGCTCAGTTGTTAAGCGTCTGCCTTTGGTTCAGGTCATGATCCTAGGGTCCTGGGAGCGAGCCCCGCATTGGGCTCCGTGCTTGGCAAGAAGCCTGCTTCTCCCTCTCCTACTCCCCCTGCTGTCTTCCCTCCCTTCCTGTGTCTCTCTCTGTCAAATAATAAAATCTTAAAAAAAAAAAAAAAAAAAACCCTCTACTGGATAGAGAGGAACATATAAATCTCTCAGTCACCTACAACTTGCACACAAAACAGTTGAAAGACAATGAATAAAACTAAAATTAGATAACCAGGAAGGGTAATCTAAACAGGATGCATATTTTCCCATTGAACATATTTTTTTCTACACGTTGCTAAACAAACAACCATAACTGAGACCGACATAATAGAAATAAAGGCTCAAGTTCCTAAGAACACTTAAGAACTTAAGAATACACCTAAAATAAAACATGAATTCTAGAAGTACATTTTTTTAAAACAGAATTATCCATTCTTATGCCAGCCCAAAGACTATCTCTCACCCTGAGTCTTTGTTATTTCAGGCAAGAACAATAATGTCCATCCAGCTACTCAAGTCATCCAATGAGGGAGATATAATTCTTCTTTCAATCACCATCTACCCCAACTCTAAAATAAAACAATGCATTATCAAGTCCTCACAGCTGAATAACTTATCCTGAATTGATCTATTTTTTTAAAGATTGATTGATTGACTGATTGATTTTAGAGAGAGAGAGACAGTGCATGAGTGCAAGAAGGGGGAGAAGCAAAGGGAGAGGGAGAGAATCCCAAGCAGACTCTGTGCTGAGCAAGAGCCTGATGTGGGACATATCCCATGACCCTAAGATCAAGATAAAGCCAAAATCAAGAGTCAGTCATCCAACAAACTGAGCCAGCCAAACATCCCTGAATTGATCTATTTTTCAATGTCCTCTATACCAACCCCAGTGTGAAAATTATAACCTCTTCTTCTTCTTCTTTTATTTATTTTATTTATTTATTTATTTGTTTGTTTATTTATTTATTTATTTTTGTTTTATTGGATAACTTCAAATTAGTTTCTAGCCTCCACTCTTGCTTTTCTACAGTTCATTGTCCAGAAAGCAGCCAATTTAATCTTTTAAAAATTGTTTATCTGATCAAGTCCCTCCATACTTAAAACCAATAGAGATCATTACGCTTTAGAATGAAATGCAAATCCTAACTATGCACTATAAGGACCCATACAACCTGACTCCCACCTTAGATCTCTAACTTCATTCTTCCCATTTACCTCCTTGGTCAACTTAGTCTGTATTTACTGAAATTCTCTTTATTTTTTGAACACCAGCTTGGCTGTTACCTTTACACTAGCTATTTCCTTTATTTTCCTCTCCCTCTTGCCCTAGATTTTTAAATATCTAGCTTCCTTTTTGTCATTCAAAAGCAACTTCTTCAGTGAGGACTTCTTGCCCCATGCAATATAATGCTCCAGGAAATTCTATTTTATTTTTAAATCTTCTTTATAGAAACTTATTGCTGAATAAAATTTTTAATTATCCCCTTTCTTAACTATCACTATCTCCCCTGCCCTAATATTCAAATTACCTAAGACCAGGGATCTTATCTTTCTGTTTATGGTTGCACATAAACACACAGAAAAAATCCTAATACTGTTAGTCATCAATCAGTATTAGTTGAATAAACTGAAGAATACTTTCACCCCACTGCCCTGGTAAGTAGTTAAACTCTATTTTTCTGGAGGATGATGAGTTAAAAGATCTATAATTCATGATAGGCAGATTCAGACTTACTAAAGGGAAGATTTAATGAATAACTCCAAAGATCTGCAGGTACAATTAGCTCTAGAACTAAAATAGGGAAATATAACTCAAATTATTGCCTTAGGTCTATTGGTTTCTAATTCAAGAGAGCCCAGAAGCTTATTTTAGGGTCATATTAAAGCTGGGGAATACCCTAGGTTTCCTGATAATGTGAAGAGAAGCCAGTATACCCAACAGTGAAAGCTGGAATCACTGACTATAGGCTGAGTATATACTGATAGAGCTGTATTACAAAATAAAAAGCTGAAACATCAGCTTTTTATTTTGTAATACATAATAATATTCTTACTTATATTCTACTTAGGTATACATATCCCAGGAGATTATTTATAAGGATGTACTTTAAAAAACAAAATTATGTGCCAGTATGAGGCATTGTTGTCACTAAACCCACACTAGATCTTGATCTCTAATTCACCATTTAGTCTGTCTCAAAATACTCTTCTGTCCACTTTGTGAGTTAGAGGTACATGAAAAGAATTTTATTTTGCTGCTGGTAGTAGTAGTAGAAGTTACATTAGAAATGAATGAGATGGAAAGATTCTGTTGATTTGGTTTTACCCTGAAATGAGATCCACAAATGTACAGAATATCCTCAGAGTAGAAATGTATGCTGCCAATTAACAGTAATAAGGTAAGTTTACCTTATAAATGGTATTTGGAGAGTGTTCAATTTTTGACAAGTTACATCTCCAGCCAAAATATCATCAGATTCACTAAATCATTCAGATGTCTACTAAAAAGGTTGCTTCCTTTACCTCATTCTTCCTGCTTGACTGATGGTTCCCCATCCAGCCTAACCATTATCCTAAAATGTATGTTGGTTTAGGCAATAGCAGACCTTCACACTCATTTATTACGTTGCCTTTTGCCATAAATCCTTATTTTTCTTTGTTTCTAGCAATAATAATGCTTAATAATGTATAAAAATAGTTACCATTGATTGAATGATTGCCAGGTGTCAAGTACTGTGCTAAAAGCTCAGCATGCATTAATAATGATAGATAATATTTATGACAGACACTATTACAAGTGCTTTGCAGATGTTAACTCTTTTACTTCTCAAAAACTCTGTGAGGCAGATATAACTTTCTCCAATCTACAAATGAGAAAATTGAGACACAATAATATTCCAGAACTGAACAGCTTTCACAGCATAACACTAGTTTCCTGGTAAGCAACAAATCTGTGAAGGAAGCTCTTAAAAGTCTTGTCACAATATTGAAAAGTAGGTTTGTTTTCAGGATGAAGATATCAAAACTAAGGTTCAAAATTAAATGATTGATCTATTTGCACAGCTGAACACTATGTGAGAGACCAAGGACTCTCTTAAAGTAACCAAAGTAGGCCCAATATGAAGTCATTCATGCTAAGTTACCCTTTGGCAAACCAAAACATAACTAAATTATTTTTCTGGGCTCTCCCAGAAAAGGAAGGCCTAGGTCAACTATTCAGTACTTGTCTACTGAGCACAAGTTACCTGACCCTAATCTGTCTTCAAGACTTCCCTTTGCTCCTTATAAGAAATGGAGCTCTGCTTTAACCAATTAGCAGAAGCCCAGTATAACTTCCTTGATCTTGCTCACTTTGGTTTGAAAAAATCTCTTATTTTGTCCATCTCCTCAGAGATAACTTCCCTCTCCTAGATTGTATGCTGCCTAGTTCATGAATTGCTGAATAAAAACCTACTAGATGAGTAAATTGTGAGAAATTTTCTTTTAACAACTCTAAGGTGATTCTTTCCCAATTCATATCCCCGGCTCTTCCACACACCCTGTGAGCTTTATATTTATTGTGAGATGATCATTACTTCCATCTCCTCAGAAAATGGTTGCTCTCTGCCTGGTCATATCACAAGAGAAACCAGGGCTAGAATCAACAAGTGTTTCCCAACATACAGTAACAACCAGAACGGTGTTTTAATTCTAGCTCATCATTCATTTTAATCACTATATTCTGGAGGCAAATATTCAGCAAGTTGTGTGGGAATGACACAAAATAGTTCTGTTCAAGTCTTAACAAGATCTGGGTAGGAAATACCTTCTCACTCTTTGGAAAACAGTTCCCCTACTCCTTTTCTAGTGATTATCAGCATCTATGATGTCTGCCCTGCCTTAACTCTGCATTCCTGTTCTGAGACTTTTTTTCTTGAAAAAAGCTTACGAAGAGTTCCTAGAATAAGGATCATGGACCCCCAGGGTACCCTGGAAACTCACAAATTAATCTATTATGTAATTTTTTTCCTTCTTCTCAGAGCTAATAAAAACAAAGAGTTCTCACGGTTATGAAAACTATCTATCTGAAACAATATTCTTCAATCATATTACCTTAAAATGTATGTGTTAGAAGACCCACTTGTGTTTTTGTCATTAATAAAAAGTTATTAAATATTGAGGTAGCTATATTTTATTGGTTTGCGAAGGATGTTTTTATGATACCTGCCTAAACATACCCCTTTATAAAACTTGCTCTTTTTTAGAGATGAATGCTAATGTGTCTATGTTTTACATACCACAGCTGATACCTTGCTGGGTCATACTTACTGGGACTAGACTAAAGTACTTGAATACATAGACTGGCAAGGATCTATGCCCTGTGGAGCCTAGCTCAAAAGCAGTCTTGATCCAGGGAAGAAGACAGAGTAGGAGGACTCTTAGCTCACCTGGTCCCATGAATACAACTAGGTAATATCCACATCAGTGTAAATAACCCCCCAAAAGGCCTGAAGACTGGCAGAACAGTCTCTCCAAAGCTAAATGTATGGAAGAGGCCACATTGAGAAAGGTAGGGAGGGTAGAGACACAGTTGGGAGATAAATTAATGTGCAGAACTCTCAACAGGAGAGAGAGACACCACAGGACCAGTGCAAAAAACAAACAAAAACAAAACAAAACAAAACAGACCATCACACTAGGGAGCCCACAGGTGAAACACAAATCCCCATAACATTTGGCTTTGAGAAACAGAGTGGCCAAATATCAAGAGTTTTTACAATCAGCAGGGTTGACACCTGGAACTTTAAAAATCAGCGACTGGGCTCTGGTAGAGCCAGGAGGGTGAAAGAAAACTGAGTCCCCACCCTTAAGGAGATAGCACAACAAACACATAGATACAACATAGAAGCAGCAGTTTGAAAACAGTTTGAAAGTTGTTTACTAATCAAGAGCATGTGCTAAAGGGCAGTGATCCTTGGCAGGCTTCTCCAGGAACAAAGAAGAAATATGTCCCAAATGAAAGAACAAGACAAAATCATAGCAAGAGACCTAAATGAAACTGAGGTACGTAATACACATGATAGACAATTTAAAGAAATGATCATAAAGATACTCTTAGACATGAGAAAAGAGTGGAGGACCTCAGTAAGACCCTTAAAAAAGATATAGAAAACATAAAGAAGATCCAATCAGAGATGAAGAACTCACTAACTGAAATTAATAATAGACTAGATGTAATAAGTAGTAGACTAGAGGAAGCAGAAGAACAGGTCAGGGACCTGGAGGACAGAATAATGGAAAGCAATCAAATTCACAGGAGAGAGAAAATGTAATAAAAATGAAAACAGACTTAGGGAACTCAGTGACTCCATCAAGACTAATAACATTTGCATAATAGGGATCCCAGAAAGAGAAGAGAAAAGGGGAGAGAAAGTTTATTTGAAGAAATAATAGCTGAAAACTTCCTGAATCTGGGGAAGGAAACAGAAATCCTAATCCAGCAAGTACAGAGAGCCCCCAACAAAATCAACCCAAGGAGGTCCCAACAAAGACACACACTAATTAAAATGTCAAAAAGCAATAGAGAACTTTAAATGCAGCAGGAGAAAAAAAATAGTTACATACAAAGGAAACCCCATAAGGCTATCAGCTGTTTTTTCATCAGAAATTTTATAGGCCAGATGTCAGGGGCATGATATATTCAAAGTGCTCAAACAAAAAAAAACCTGTAGTCAAGAATACTTTATCTAGTAGGGCTATCATTCAGAATAGAAGGAGAAATAAATAATTTCCCAGAAAAACACAAGTTAAAAGAATTCATCCCCACTAAGCCAGCCCTACAAGAAATGTTAAAGAGGACTCTGAATGGAAAGGAAAGATCATAAATAGGAGTAAGAAAGGTATAAGGCACAAAATCAGTATAATTAAGTATAGCTACAAAAATAAGACAAGGGATTAACAAAATAAGAGGATATTAAGTATGAAAATAAATACCTAAAATGTGTGTGAGGGTGGGAAGGGAGAGAAGTAAAGAATGGGTTCAAACTTTAATGACCATCAACTTAATATAGACTGCTATATGCAGAAGATATTATATACAAATGTAATAACCACAAATCAAAACAAGTGATATGCAAAAAAAAAAAGAGAGAGAGAGAGAGAGAGATAGGAATCCAAGTACATTACTAAAGAAAGCCAGTAAAAAGTGAAAGAGCAAGAAAAGAAAGGAACAGAGAAGTATAAAAGCAACCATAAAACAAATAACAAAATGGCAATAAATACATACCTACCAATAATAATTTTGAATGTAAATAGACTAAAAACTGCAGTCAAAAGACACAGGATAAAGGAAAGGATTAAAAAAGCAAAACCCAGGAGGGAGGAGTCAAGATGGCAGAGAAGTAGCAGGCTGAGACTACTTCAGGTAGCGGGAGATCAGCTAGATAGCTTATCTAAAGATTGCAAACACCAACAAGTCCAACGGGAGATCGAAGAGAAGAACAGCAACTCTAGAAACAGAAAATCAACCACTTTCTGAAAGGTAGGACTGGCGGAGAAGTGAATCCAAAGCGACGGGAAGATAGACCGTGGGGGGAGGGGTCGGCTCTTGGCAAGCGGCAGAGCAACGGAGAACAAAATGAAGACTTTTAAAAGTCTGTTCCGCTGAGGGACATAGCTCCAGAGATTAACCGGGATGAAGCCCACGCAGGGTCATTGTGGCCTCAGGTCCCGCAGGGTCACAGAAGGATCGGGGGTGTCTGAGTGTCGCAGAACTTACAGGTATTAGAACGGGGAAGCCGGCTACAGAGACAGAGCGGAGGAGTGAGCTCTAAGCTTGGGGTTACCTTAAACCGATCGCAGGCTTGGTAAGCTCGGCGCGCGGCCGGAGGCAGGGTGACGGGAGTAATTGGGCACTGTTTTCTGAGGGCGCACTGAGGAGTGGGGCCCCGGGCTCTCGGCTCCTCCAGGCCAGAGACCAGGAGGCCGCCATCTTCATTCCGGTCCTCTGGAACTCTACGGAAAGCGCTCAGGGAACAAAAGCTCCCGAAAGCAAACCCGAGTGGATTACTCAGCCCGGCCCCTGGTAAGGGAGGTGCAAGTCCGCCTGGGGCAAAGACACTTGAGAATCACTACAAGAGGCCCCTCCCCCAGAATATCAACAAGAAACCCAGCCAGGACCAAGTTCACCTACCAAGGAGTGCAGTTTCAATACCAAGGAGAGCAGCGGAATTCCAGAGGAGGAGAAAGCAAAGCATGGAACTCATGGCTTTCTCCCCATGATTCTTTAGCCTTGCATTTAATTTTTTTTTCTTTTTCAATTTTTTTTCTCTTCTTCTGCTAAATTTTTTTAACTTTTACCCTTTTCTTTTTTAACGTTTTTTAACTAGTTTATCTAATATATATATATATATTTTTCCCTTTTATATTTTTTCTTTATTGGTTTTCTTTTTTTGTTTCTTTTTTTTTTTTTTCTTTCTTTCTGAAACTTTTTATCCCCTTTCTCCCCCTCATGATTTGGGATCTCTTCTGATTTGACTAAAGCATATTTTCCTGGGCATGTTGCCACCCTTTTAGTATTTTACTTGCTCCTTCATATACTCTTATCTGGACAAAATGACAAGGCAGAAAAATTCACCACAAAAAAAAGAACAAGAGGCAGTACCAAAGGCTAGGGACCTATTCAATACTGAAATTGGTAATATGTCAGATCTAGAGTTCAGAATGACGATTCTCAAGGTTCTAGCCAGGCTCGAAAAAGGCATGGAAGATATTAGAGAAACCCTCTCGGGAGATATAAAAGCCCTTTCTGGAGAAA
>NW_019154094.1:37564463-37614793 GCF_002288905.1 Enhydra lutris kenyoni | reverse complement strand
CGATTGGGAGGGAGACAAACCATAAGTGACTCTTAATCTCACAAAACAAACTGAGGGTTAATGGGGGGAGGGGGGTTGGGGGGGTGGGATTATGGACATTGGGGAGGGTATGTGCTATGGTGAGTGCTGTGAAGTGTGTAAACCTGGCGATTCACAGACCTGTACCCCTGGGGATAAAAATATATTATATGTTTATAAAAAATAAAATTAAAAAAAAAAAGCAAAACCCATCCGTGTGCTTCCTATAAGAGAATCATTTCTCTAAAAACACACGTAGATTTAAAGTAAAGGGAGGGAAAAGCATTTATCATGCAAATCAAAGTGAAAAGAAAGCCAAGGTAACAAAACTTATATTGGACAAAATAGACTTTATTTTTTCTTTTGTTTCATGTTTGTTTAATTTTATTTTATTTAAATTAAATTAATTAACATATAGTGTATTACTAGCTTCAGAGGTAGAGTTCAGTGATTCACCAGTTGCATATAATACCCAGTGCTCATTACATCACATGCCCTCCTTAATGCCCACCACCCAGTTATCCCATCCCCCCCTACTCCCCTCCCCTCCCCTCAAGCAACCCTCAGTTTGTTTTCCATAGTTAACAGTCTCTTATGGTTTGTCTCCCTCTCTGATTTCATTTTATTTTATTTTTCCCTCCCTTCCCCTACAAGCCTCTGTTTTGTTTCTTAAACTCCATATATGACTGAAATCATATGATTTCATATCATATCAAATCAATGATATTGTCTTTCTCTAATTGACTTATTTCACTTAGCATAATAACCTCTAGTTCCATCCACATCATTCCAAATGGTAAGATTTCATTTTTTTGATGGATGAGTAATATTCCATGGTGTATATACCCACATCTTCCTTGTCCATTCATTTGTAAATGAATATCTCAAAACAGACTTAAAGACTTATTTATTTATTTATTTATTTATTTATTTATTTTAGAAACAGGAGAGAGATTGAGAGAGCACACATGGGGCAAAGGACAGTGGGAAAGGGAGAGAATCACAAGCAGACTCCTTCCTGTGTGCATAGCCCAAAGCAGGTCTTTATGCCACGATTCTGAGATCATGACTCCAGACGAAATCAAGAGTCAAACACTTAATTGACTGACACCTGGATAAAACAGACCATAAAACAAAGACTGTAACAGGAGACAAAGAAGGACATGATATAATCATAAATGAAACAATCCAACAATAAGATATAACACTTATAAATGCTTATGTACCCAAATACATAAGTCAGCTAATAACAAATATAAAGGAACTAATTCATAGTGAGAAATTATTAGGAGGCTTTAATACCCCACTTACATCAACAGACAGATCATCCAAACAGAAAATAAAACAAAACAAAAACACAGTACCATTAAACAACATATTGGACCAGATGGAATTAAGAGATATATTCAGAATATTACAAATTAAAACAGCAGAATACACATTCATTTCAAGCGCACACAAAATATTCTCCAGAATAAATCACATATTAGGCTACAATACAAGTCTAAACAAATTCAACAAGATCAAAGTCATACAATGTATCTTTTTCAACCACGACACTATGAAACTAGAAATCAACCACAAGAAAAAATCTGGAAAGAACACAAATACATGGAGGCCAAACAACATGCTACTGAATAATTATTGTGACAACCAAGAAATTAAAGAGGAAATAAAAAATACATGGAAAAAAATGAGAATGAAAACACAAAGATCCAAAATCCTTGGGATGGGGCAAAAGCTGTTTTAAGAGGAAAGTTTATATAGGTCTACCTCAAGAAGCAAAAAAAATCTCAAATGAACAGCCTAAACTTATACATAAAGAAGCTAGAAAAAGAACAAACAAAATCCAAAACCAGAAGAAGGAAGAAAATAACAGAGCAGAGGAGAAATAAATGAAATAGAAACTAAAATAATAAAACAGAAAATGAAACCAGGAGCTGGTTCTTTGAAAAAAATCAACAAAATTGATAAACCTCTAGCCAGACTCATAAAAGAGAGAGAGAAAAAGAACTCAAAAATATCAGAAATGAAAGAGACGAAATAACAACTGACACCACAGAAATACAAAGAATTGTAACAGAGTATTATGAAAAACTATATGGCAACAAAGCAGACAGCCTAGAATAAATGGATAAGTTTCCAGAAACATATAACCTCCCAAAATGGAATCAGGAAGAAACAGAAAAATTTGAACATACTTATTACCAGCAGTGAAACTGAATCGGTATTCAAGAAACTCCCAACAAACATAAGTTTAGGAACAGATAGCTTCACAAGTTAATTATCCAAACATTTAATGAACAGTTAATTCCTATTCTTCTCAAACTATTCTAAAAAAACAGAAAAGGAAAGAAAGTTTCTAAACTCATTCTATGAGGCCAGTATCATCCTGATACCAAACCCAGATACACTACAAAAAAAGAGAACTACAGGCCAATATCTCTGATAAACATAGGTGCAAAAGTCCTCAACAAAATATTAGCAAACCAAACCCAACAATACATTTTAAAAAAATCACTCACACAATCAAGTGGGATTTATTCCTGGAATGTAGAGGAGTTTCAATATTCATAAGCCAGCCAACATGAAACATTACATAAATGAGATAAAGGATAACAGCCATATAATCATTTCAAAAGACACAGAAAAAGCATTTTCAAAGTTCAACATTCATTCACGATAATACTCTCAACAAAGGTTTAGAGGGAACATACCTCAACTTAATAAGGGCCATATATGAAAAACCCACAGCTAATATTAAACTCAATAGGGAAAAAAGAGCTTTTTCCCTAAGGTCAGGAACAAGACAAGAATGTCAACTCTCAACATAACACTAGAAGTCCTAGACATAGCAGACAAAAATAAATAAATAAAAGGCATCCAAATTGGTAAGGAAGAAGTAAAAATTTCAATATTTGCAGAAGATATGGTATTGTATATAAGAGCCCTAAAGATTTCTCCAAAAAAGATTCTAGAAATGATAAATTAATTCAATAAGGTCACAAGATACAAAATCAATATACAGAATCTAGTGCATTTCTATACACTAACAATGAAAAAGCAGAAAGAGAAATTAAGAAAATAATCGCATTTACAACTGCACCAAAAGTAATAAAATACCTAGGAATAAACTTAACCAAAGAGGTGAAAGACCTATATTCTGAAAACTGTAATACACTGATGAGAGAAATTGAAGATGGCACAAACAAACCAAAGATATTCATGTTCATGGATTGAAGAATAAATATTGTTAGTTAATAGTATGGACACTACCCAAAGCAATCTCTAGATTTAAAATACCAACAGCATTTTTCACCAACTACAACAAATAATCCTACAATTTGCATGCAACCATATAAAACCCCAAATAGCCAGAACAACAATGAAAAAGAAAAGCAAAACTAGAGGTACCACAATTACAGGTTTTGAGATATACTACAAATCCACAGTAATCAAAATAGGATGGTGCTGGCAGAAAAACAGACACATAGATCAATGGAATTTATAAAGTGCCCAGAAATAAAACCATGATTATATGGTCAATTAATCTTTGACAAAGGAGGCAAGAACATACAAGGGGAAAAAGACAGTCTCTTCAACAAATGGTGTTGGGAAAATTAGACAGATACATGCACAAGAATGAAATTGGACCACTTTCTTACACCATTCACAAAAATAAAGTCAAAATGGATTAAGGATCTAAATATGAGACCTGAAACGATAAAAACCCTACAAGAGAACACAGGCAATATTTTCTCTAACACTGGCCGTAGCAACATTTTAAAATATGTTTCCTGAGACAAGGAAAACAAAAACAAAAACAAACTATTGGGACTACATCGAAATAAAAAATGTCTATACAGCAAAGGACATAATCCACAAAACTAAAAGACAACCTCCTGAACAAAAGAAGATATTTGCAAGCAACATAGTCAATAAAAGGTTATTATCTAAAATATACAAAGAATTTGTACAACTCAAAACCAAAAACCCAAATAATCTAATTTAAAAAATGGACAAACGACATGGACAGATATTTCTCCAAAATCTATTAGGGAAGACATACAGATGACCAACAAACACATGAAAAGATGCTTAACATCACTCATCATCAGGGAAATGCAAATCAAAACCACAATGAGATATCACTTGATATTTGTAAACATGCCAAATATCAAAGCAGAAGTGTTGGCAAGGATATGGAAAAAAAGGAACCCTCATGCATTGATGGTGGAAATGCAAACTGGTGCAGCCACTGTGGAAAACAGCATGGCAGTTCCTCAAAAAATTAAAACTAGAATTACCATATGATTGAGTAATTCCATGAAAACAGTAATTCGAAAGGATATATGCACATCTATGTGTACTGCAGCATTATTTACAATAGCCTAATTATAGAAGCAGCTCAACTGTCCTCCAACAGAGGAATAAAGAGGTAGTATACATATAAAATTTAATACTACTGAGCTATAAAAAAAAGGATATCTTGCTTTTTTCAACAACATGGGTGGAACTAGAGAGAATAATGCTATGTGAAATAAGTCAGAGAAAGACAAATATCATATAATTTCACTCTCATGTGGAAATTAAGAAAGAAAACAAATTAATAAGGAAGAAAACAAACAAAGCAAAAAACAGACTCTTAACTACAGAGAACAAACTGATGGTTACCAGAGGGGAGGGTGGTAGGGGCATGCGTGAAACAGGTGAAGGAGATTAAAAGTCCATTAAGATTCATTAAGTTCATTACAGTCCTTAAAATGACTATTTCAGGATATGATTTTTTAAAAGTATTTTAAAGAAGCCCTTGGGGATTAAAAAGTACCCTTATCATGATGAGCACTGAGTAATGTATAGAATTTTTTAACCACTATACTGTATACCTGAAACTAATACAATACTCTATGTTAACTATACTGGACAAAAATAATAAAAAACAAAAGAAAAAAAGTCTTTGCCAATCATATCTCGTCATGGTAATCTAGGAGGATGTAACTGAGAGAATAGTTAGAAAAGGTAACCAAAGGGGCGCCTGGGTGGCTCAGTGGGTTAAGCTGCTGCCTTCGGCTCAGGTCATGATCTCAGGGTCCTGGGATCGAGTCCCACATCAGGCTCTCTGCTCAGCAGGGAGCCTGCTTCCCTCTCTCTCTGCCTGCCTCTCCGTCTACTTGTGATCTCTCTCTGTCAAATAAATAAATAAAATCTTTAAAAAAAAAAAAAAAAGAAAAGGTAACCAAAGAGAGGTTAAGTTAAAGGCAATCATTAACTTCAAACTCTTCATTTCTCCTATGACAGGATTTTTCAATCTCTGCACTACTGACACTTAAGACCAGTTTTTTGCTGTTGTTGATTTGTTTGTTTAATGTGGGTTGATATCCTATATTTAATGTGGGTTGATATCCTATAGATCATATAATGCTTAGTGGTATCCCTGGACTTTACCAACTAGAAGCCAGTAGATCTCCTTCTCTAGTCCTGACAATCAAAAATGTTTTAAGACATTGTCATGTATCCCCTATCAAAATCACTCGCAGATGAGAACCACTGCCCTACAGATCTTGAACCAAATCAATATACACAGACTATACACAGACATCAAAAGGGAAATTTTAATGCTTTCAGTCTACTCAAATCAAATATAGCTTGGAATTAAAAATCAAGATTTCTTTGTTTCCCTCCAAACTGAAACTACTGAGAAGTAGATAAAACATAAAAATGAGACTATGAATGAGTGGTAAACGCTCCACAGCCCAGGTTTCCATTTTCTCAATCACATTATAGTCATATATTCCCAAGTCTGAGAAGAGAAGAGGAAAATGCTTTCCTTTCCCCAAGAAAAGGCAAGAGTTCTCATTTTAACAAATGAGATAAACATAAGTTAGCAAGGGGAAAGGGGCTCTAGAAAGGAAAGATAACCTAGAGGAAGTAAAAAATGCAAATAGACAAGCTGGACAATGAAAATGCAGAAAACCAGAGTGAGTAGACAAGTTCCACAGTTTGGAATGGGGAATTGGATGAACAGAGAAAAACAGACTCAGAGAGGCTGAAAAATATTGACCTTTATGCCTAATTGTCCAGTTCCAATCAAAGTCCATATATCAAAACCATATAACAAAACCATTAGTTCCCTGATATAATCATCTGAATTCATTTTTTTAAAACTCAATTTTCATAGCTAAAGGCAGTCTTGATTTTCTTATGGATTTTTAAAGCATCTTGGAGAGAGAAAGAATATTATACATAACACTCTGCATCTTTTCTGATATCCACCAAGACCCTAAATGGTTGTAAGACCAGGAGATAACTTCCTTTCCTCCAATGATTTTTTTCTTCCCTTTTAGTTAGGTGCACTTATAATAATTTCAGCTAAATATCCTTTTCCACTGCATTGTAGTGAAATCTGCTTTTTTCTTCCAGAGATTGTATCTACTTCCTACATATTTAAAAGACTCTATTATCTTCTGTATTTTTCAGTCCCTCAGATATCTTCTCTAAATTTTCTAACTTGTAGCATTCCAATCAATGTTTCCAATTGTAAAAAGAAAAAAAAAAATCCAAAAACAATACAAAATAAGCCTCAAGGTTCATATTTTAGAATAATAACCAGACTCCACCATGAAAAACCCCACTGATCTGACAAACTAACAGGACTTTTTCTATTACCCCCCAAAACACACACCATCCTCACCTTCGTTTTGTTTTCTTCCTTGCATTGCTTCATTTGCCTTTTATGACTGCAAGCATCAGGCAAGTCTTTAAAAAGAAAATATCTTTAATTTGCAAATGATATATCAGATAAAAGGCTAGTATCCAGAATCTATAAAAAGCTTATCAAACTCAACACCCAAAGAACAAATAATCCAATCAAGAAATGGGCAGAAGACATGAACAGACATTTCTGCAAAGAAGACATCCAAATGGCCAACAGACACATGAAAAAGTGTTCAACATCCCTCAGCATCTGGGAAATACAAATCAAAACCACAATGAGATACCACCCTGCACCAGTCAGAGTGGCTAAAATTAACAAGTCAGCAAACGACAGACATTGGCAAGAATGCAGAGAAAGGGGAACCCTCCTACACTGTTGGTGGGAACGTAAGCTGTTACAACCACTCTGGAAAACAGTATGGAGTTTCCTCATAAAGTTGAAAATAGAGCGACCCATGACCTAGCAAGCACTACTGGGTATTTACCCTAAAGATACAAATGTAGTGATCCAAAGGGGCAATGTCCACAATAGCCAAACTATGGAAAGAACCTAGATGTCCATCAACAGATGAATGGATAAAGAAGATGTGGTATATACATACAATGTAATACCACACAGCCATCAAAAAAACAAAATCTTGGAATTTGTAACAATGTTGCAAACTAGAACTAGAGGGTATTATGCTAAGTGAAATAGGTCAATCACAGAAAGACAATTATCATATGACCTCTCTGATATGAGGAATTTGAGAGGCAGGGCGGGGGGTTGTGGGGGGCTGGGAGGGAAAAAAATGAAACAAGATGGGACCAGGGAGGGAGACAAACCAAAAGAGACTCTTAATCTCAGGAAACAAAGTGAGGGTTGCTGGGGCAGGGGGGCAGGGAGGGATAGGGTGCCTGGGTTATGGAGATTGGGGAGGGTATGTGCTATGGTGAGTGCTGTGAATTGTGTAAGATTGATAATTCACAGACCTGTACCCCTGAAGCAAATAATATATTATATGTTAATAAAAAAAAAAAAGAAAGAAAATATCTTCATCATTTGATATCATACCCCTAACACAATGAATCATCTAAAGAAGTAAATATTCCTGGTATTTCAAGTCATTATTGAAAAATTAAAAACAGGGCACCTGGGTGGCTCAGCTGGTTAAGCATATGCCTTCAGCTCAGGTCATGACCCCAGAGTCCTGGGGTCAAGTCCCACATCAGGCTCACAGCTCAGCAGGGAGTCTTCTCCTCCCTCTGCCCCTACCTCTACCCCCAGAGCTTGTGTGCTGACATGCTTTCTCTCTCTCTCTTTCTTAAAAATAAATAAATTCTTTAAAAATAATTAGAAGCAAAAGAAGCTGGAATATGAGTTCCAGAATTACAAAGATTTGGGGAACATCAGAGATGACCCAGTCCAACTCTCATTATTGATCAAAGAAATAAATTTTAGAAAACTATGCCCATAACCAAATGATAAGTAGTTCTGACAGTTGAGCCTACATAATTTGCCTCTAATTATTGTTTACTTTTCTCTGCCCCTACCATTATAACACACTGTCTCTACATCTTTCTGTATTGAGTCATCCATAGTCATCACATAACTAAAAAGTGTAGTGAGGTGATTTAATTTTTCTAACAAGCAGGTTCACACCAAACTTACCTAGGCATCATGGGCAGGACAGAAGAAAAGTTAACATTTATTACCTACTGTGTGCCAGGTATTTGGCTATGCAATCTACATGAAAGTTTTCCATTTAATTCCAGTAATTAATTAATGATCCCATTTAATCACCAAAATGATAGCAATGTATGAACTAAGCATGAACACTGTTTTATTCAGGGTTTACCTGTAAAGAATAGCATCTTTCTTTTCTACCCTAAGAAGAAAAAGCTTATAATCATATGGAGATGAAGCAATAGACTATAGAATGAGGTTCTGGCCATTCCAGGCTGCCACCACGGGGAATGACCCTGAAACAGTTAGGAAGCAGCTCCTCAAATCAAGAAACCTCACCACAGTTGGTAGCTCCAGGACCAAATGAGCCACCTCTGCCAGGATCTGCACCAGAAAAACAGAACTCAAATTCCAAATCCAAGTCACAAATAATAAGTGTATGTGATCTGCAAAACTGGGGAGCAGAGAATTTACTGTAAAGGCTAGAAAGATAAGATGTATGGAAAGACAGTCAAAATAGTTTATTGCAAAAGCTTAAAACTTAGCACTATCACTTTTTAGATCAGGCATTTTTTCTGTATCTCAGTAACTTCTAGAAAGCTACAAATTATTTTTAAACCACATTTTATCTTTTGCGATCAAACACCAAAAGGTATAACATCACTGCAATACTGTAGTTTGTAAGAAAAGTATGTATTTGGTTATTTAGATAACCAAAATATATTTAACATATATATTTCATTCTCTGGCTGGGTCACAACTCCCCAAAAGCTTGGAATTTCCTAAGTGTTAGAAGTGATAAATGTGTCTTTGTAATATTAATGAGGTACCTTTGGGAATGTACCTAAGGATGGGGGCTGGTTGCAGTGGAACCAACCAAGTGATTAAAGGGTTGGAATATTCAATCCCATCCCCAATCCCTAGAGAGGGGAAATTGGCTTGAGGTTGAATCAATCATCAATGGCCAACGATTTAATCAATCATGTCTATGTAATGAAGCATCCATTAAAACCCAAAGGGCAGGGTTTGGAGAACTTCTGGATTGGTGAATACATGGAAGTTTGGGGAGAGTGGCATACTTGAAGAGGGCATGAAAGATCCCTGCCCTTTCTCCCTATGGTGCCCTATACAAATCTCCCATCTGGCTGTTCTTGAAATTATATCATTTTAAAACAACCCATGATCTATGTTTCTCTTACTTCTCTGAGCCACTCTAACAAATTAATTGAATCCAAGCAGGGGGTCCTAGGAACCTACAATGTATAGTTGGTTGGTCAGAAGCACAGGTGACAACATGGACTCAACACAGACCTGCTATTGGTGTCTGAGGTAGGGGCTAGGGGCAGTCTTGTAGTACTGAACTCAACCTGAGGGACTGGACACTATTTCCAGGTAGATAGTGTTAGAGTTGAGTTGAATTTAGCTGACATCTGAGAATTGCTTTGTGGTTTGGGAACTCCCCACCCCAAACCAATACACACATATTGGAACTGGGTCCAGAATATTTAATCACTTCTAAAGTAAAAAAATGAAATTAATTCAAAGACAATATCAGATCAAAAGTCAGAGTAGGAGAGGAAGGGTTCTCTAAAAAATTATAATCTGGAAAAAAAAGTAAAAGGTGTTTATTTTCTGAGCTAATGTCAGGTTAATATAAGTCTAACTTCTGGAAATAACTTGCAATTGCAATCTTTTTTTTAAATGTTTTATTTTATGCTTTTACTAAAATGAATAAAGTAAGAAGTTGGGTTTTGGATAGCTGCCATCCATACTAAAATGAACAGTAATTAAACTTATTAGTGTTTTTAAGAGCATGCTAATGTTACTCATTAAAGACTAGATGGCTGTTTTTCAGCCCATGTTCCATGGTGGTTGCATTTTATTATGTGGATTTTGGCCCAGATGTTGGCAAATGACACAAACTATCCTCCCAGAATACTCATGGAAATGAAATGTGTGTACCCAGAGGCAATCTGAGTGAGCAAAGTCTGGCACTTAATGAAATCAACAAAGAGCCTATTTGTCAGGGGTAACTTTAAGTTTGTGTAAATGATCCTCACCTCCATAAGGATGATGAGGTGATTTTATCACCAGTGATTTTATACTTGGAAGAGGTGATTAAATACCACTGGTCTGCTGCTCCCATTAAGGGGGAATATTTTTACTTTCATCCTTGCAACAAAGCTAAGGTTTATGCTTCATTAGGGAGTCTATAGGGACCAGATGATGTTTCATTTGCAGTTCTACTGTCCATCACTAGGTTTAGAATTTTCAGTTCAAATTGAGCACAATCTACTTTTTCAGATTACTTCTAGTTCACTATTTAGTGTGTGTTTCCTCAGCATTTTTCTCAGTGGAGCTCATACTGTTTATGTTTCCAGAACTTTTTAAGGCTCATTCCTGAATGAAGATTAGTAAAAAGCCATTTGCATTTCCTCCAAAGAGTGGCTATAAGATGAATAATGGATCTGGGAGCCTCAGATTATTAAATATTAAACCATCCTTCCAGATTATTAGGTTCATATTCCATTTTCAAAGGGACAAAGTTAGCCTTTAAAAAGGACCCAATTTCTCTGGTTAAACCTTGTGAATCTAGTTTTACAGTATAAGCAAGAATTATCATTTTATTCTCATTTAATCATTTAATTTCATTTAAATGAATTATATTCAAGTCTCAGCCTCAAAAGCCTGGTAGGCTGATGGAAATTTCCAATCTCTGCAATTATTTGTGTATCATCTTCCAAGGTTTCTGCGTAATTGAGGACAGTGTAACCATAAAGGGTATGGTTATACTGCAGTCTGTTGTGGGGCATAGCTGACATACTCATTTACAAGTCTGTAATCTAGCAGCTATTTATGTCATGTAGGCACCTGGGAATGTATGCTGAGACTGGCCACCTCTAGAAGTCCACTTCCAAACTCCATGTTTCCTTCAAAATCCATTATTTCCTCATGTGTACCCTCCAAAACCCCAGTTCTCAACACAGACACTTAGGATACTCAGGCTTTAGAAACCAAAATTCAGAGGGGAAAATTTCTTACAGGAAAATTCTGCAGTTAGTCCCAAAATACAAACCTTCCCTGAGATACAGGAACATAAAAGATGCCTAGATACTTTTGTGAAATTTGGCAGGGTAGGATTTAAGGGGTGGGGGGGGGGGTATTTCCCTAAGTAATTCTTCAAACATGTTTGCATGGACTACAAATACTGTGTTTCTAAGGTCATCACTAACTTTGACGCCAATTTCTTGTAAATTTAATGGCAAGGTTTTCTTTAGGTAGACAAAAGTACAAGAAGAGCCACTGCACAGATTGAAAAATAACAAAATTAGTTCCTTTTTCTTAGGGGTGGCACAGCTCCACCCAAGGGCTTGTGGTTTGATGAGCAAAAGTGGGTTGGGTTCCACCTCTGAGTCATGCTTACTTGTCCAAACATTCAACACTGCCTTTCTAGATTAAGTAGTAATCATCACCATCACATAATCATCACCACCATCTCTATAATACCTGAATACTTACTGAGTGCCAGACACTCTATTTAAATTTCACTAAACTCTCAAGATGAGTCCCCAGTAAGGATTAAATCAAATAACAGTAATATATGCGAAGCACTATTCTAAACTTGTTTTAAATATCATTATCTCATATATTCCCATAACAATTTTATCTGGTAGGAAATATTATTATGACCTGATGAAGAACTGAGGCAGATTAAATAAGGTGTTGAAAAGTTGTCTGTAGACATATATGAAGTATTTTTTTTTTAATGTGCCATTGGCCTTTAGCTCTTATGAACTAATACAGGATAAAGGAGAAGGAGATTTTTTTAAAAAGATGGTTAAAGTTATTTTATACATAGTTATATGAGTGCCCAAAGTGGACAGCTCATCTGTGCAAAAGGGTATGTGTGATACTGTGATTTATAATAAGAAATATATATTTGGTCTTTGTCCCAGTTGCTGACATAGAGCTCCTAAAACCCTTGGTATTTTCTAAGTATTAAAGCAACAAAGGTGTCTTGATAGTCTTAACAAGCTCTTATTCAACCTTACCTGAGTTTATGGTAATAAGATGACTTTAGGAAAGTACCTAAAGATGGGAACCTCTCAAATTCAGCCCTTCCCTGATTTCTATAGGAAACCCACTCCTTCGAAGCACTTTGTGAATTTACTAAGGACTAAGGATTTTTAGGGACACAGGAATGTGTAACCCTAGGAGATACTACCACCCAAGTTGTTAGACTATCTCCCCAGGGGTATCCATTGGGAGGTTAGAGGGTTAAAACTTTCAGTCCCACCTACCTTGACCTCCAGGAAGTACAAGAGGGGCTGAAGGTTGAATCAATCCTCACTGAGTAATGATTTAATCAATAATGCCATGCAATGAAGTTTCCATAAAAACTCCAAATAACAGGGTTCAGGGAGCCCCTCATTCGTAAACACATGGAAATTCAGATAGAATTGTGTGCCCAGAGAGCATGGAATCTCCTTGCTCCTCCCCTTACCTTGCCCAGTATATACCTTCTGGTTATTCCTCAATTACCCTTTTATAATAAACTGGTGATCCAGTAAGGAAATGTTTTCTTGAGTTCTGTGAGCCTCTCTAGCAAACTGAATACAAGGAAGTGTCTTCATAACCTCTGATCTATATAGCCAATTGGTCAGAAGCATAGGTGACAACCTGGACGTGAGTTTGGCATCTGAATGTGGGGTGGGAGATCTTGTAGCACTGAGCCCTTAACCTATGGGACACCATGCTATTTCTAAGTACAAAATGTCAGAACTGACATGAATTACAGGACTCCCAGTTGGTGTCAAAGAATTTCCTGGTGTTGGGAAAAACCCCACACATTTGAATTATCAGAATCATTAATGCATTATTAGATCAGAAAACACTTACTACTCTTAGTGTGTGAAATATTTAAACTTATTTTTTTCTAATACTCATTAAAGTAAATACAAAACTGTTTTGTCCTATCAGTGGTTTCACTGTTCATACTTAATTATACAAAGTTATCCTCATTAAAACATTAATGAAAATACAGGGCAATCTAAATAAATTATGTAATATTAGAGGTTGCAAAAACTGTAACTATATGACACACAATCTCTGAAGGTCAGAAAACTCCACTGTCAGTATTGAAAGGTATAAGTATTGGACATATAAAACATAATGGAATATAGAGGACATATTCCAGTGTTTAAAGAAAGCCAGAACTCATCCCTGTAAGTGAAGGTGTTCAGAGACATCACCACAAGTTCACATGAGGCACATTCAGGAAAGGTGAGAGCAAACATTGGTCAAAACAGAGTGAGCAAACCATAACAGCAAGTTGCAAATAACCTTGAAGGTAATTTTACCTCATGCTCACCCTAACAAACTGAGCAATAATGGTAGAATATTGGCAGGGGTCAACTGCAAAGAGCAACCTTGAATATTAATTTTACACTTGTTTGTATAGTTTACTTGTAGATATCACTTTTAAAATTTCAATTTTGCATGTAGGAGCTATGTATACTCCTAATGAAAATTTTAATCAGTAGTTAAATGCATATTTTTTAGATTTGTTTTTTACATTTTTTAAAAGATTTTATTTATTTGAGAGAAAGAAGAGTGCACATGAGCAGGCAGGAGGGGCAGAGGGAGAGGGAGAAGCAGAAGCCCCACTGAGCAGGGAGCTCGACACTCAGAACCCTGACATCATTACCCGAGCCAAAGGCATAAGTTTAACTTAACACCCAAGCGCCCCTGTTTTTTACATTCACTTCTAAAGAGAAACTAAAAATTTGAGGTACAACCTTCTAGACATTTGGTATACAAAGACATGTATGCATGTGTTGTTAAAAACAAGACAAAAGGCCCAAAATGGAGCTGCTTATGCTAAGCCCAAGTCACAAAACTGAGACTTAATTACAGTTTTGTCTCCTCCTAGAAACAATTTTTTTTTAAGATTTTATTTATTTGACAAAGAGCCACAGTGAGAGAGGGAACACCGATGTGGGGGAGTGGGATAAATTCTTAAACCCAGCAGTACCAATCTGGTGAGCACTAGTAAAATAATCTGCCTGATGGACCCCTGCTGTCTCTTAAGGAAAGTTACCTTGCTACAACCAATCCACTTTTTGCTGGTGTAACTCCGTCGTCCTTGTTCCCGTTTGCCCATGAAAGTACTTCATTTTGTACAGCTCCTCAGAACTCTGTTCTATTAGATGGAATCCTGCCAATTCTTGAATAATTGGATAATACCGATAAGATTTTTAAAATTTACTCAGCTGAATTTTGTTTTTAACATTATACATATACTTATTTCCTCAACAAAATTGTGTATCTACTCTAAATCTTTTCTACAGTTTGCTTTTTTATTTAGTTCCCATCTTGGCCATTTTTCTATGTTAAGCCAGGTAGATTTGCTTTACATGGTTATGTAGTCTTCCATTGCGTAGATAAAGCATTATTGATTCAGTCAGTGTCCTAATGATTGGTAGTTGGTTTCACCGAAGATTTTGGATAGACAAACAACAGAAATTTTAAAGAAAATGACTGCTAAAATATAAAAGTCAAAATTTATCTAAGAGTGGTAACTGTAGTATGTAACTGACCTAGGATAAAATTATCATTTTGCACAAATGAACTGTCCGCTCTGGACATTCATATAGACTTCTATAGAATAACATTAAAAAAATTTAAAGTTGTACACCAGAGACAGTTTATCACAGGAATCCTTAACTTTTCTTCATTTTTTTAAGTCCTAGATTCCCTCTGAAAATCAGATCAAAATATGTGTACTTTCTTCCCAGAAAATTGTACCATTTTACATTCAATTTCTGCAGCTGAACCTTTGAAGCTTAGAAGTAAAGAATGCTTTGGATTATAGACAACCAAGATTGGAGGCAATGAAAATCAGTGATTATTACAAGTGTTTAATTATGGTAGCAACAATTGGAATAGGAGAAACAGACTGATGAGATATCATAGGAAAACTATCAATACAATTTGATAATTGATTGCACATGAAGAGTAAAGGGGAGGGTATACTCAAAAATGACATCGAGTTTTTGATCTTAGGTGAAATAATGTTGGTTTTAATTGTCACTTAACAACTTGGTAAAGGAGATAAAGGAAGAGAAAGAGGATGAAGGAAGGGAAGGAAGGAGGGAAGGAGGGAGTGGAAGGAAGAAGAAAAGAGATGTCCTTACCTGAATACCTCTAATGTCAAATGGTCAACAAAATCAGGAAAGACAGTTGCAGGATCAAGGAAAATTCTTATTTTAAAAACCAGGACTATACAAGAATCTAATAAAAAGGGGCAATACCACTGCACTGAAAGGAAAGGCCATCCTTCCAAGCAGATATTTTTATTTATCTAAAATATCAAAATGCAATAAAATCTTCTCACATGGATTTTGAACTATTAGGTTTCAAAGAGGTCAAACAAAGGCACAACCAGTAAAACTTCATTCTTTGAAAGAAGTGCAAATTGAAACGAGCTGAAAGGAAAACATTTCATTGATCTAAGGGTATCAATAATTCAGAGTAATGACCAAAAACAGGCCACCCAAGTTCATGTGTAGATCAAAGCTGTGCCACACAGCATTCCACTGCTCTTCATCAGCATTTTTATACATTGCAACTTAACTTTTATCCTGTGCTTTCAATAATCAAATCTACTGATAAGGAATTTGGTTGCAGTTTTTAAGAACAGAAACCCATGTGTGGTTCTAAATTATGAAACATGATTTGAACACATAAAATGTTCATTTTTCTTCCTCAAAAAAAAAAAAAAAACAACCTTATGTACCTTGTTGAGAGCTAAATGGATGGTATTAAGATTACAAACTAATGATTGAAAACACAAAAGCAGCTAGAATGGAGCTCTAATAAGGGGAGGGGTGTGGACACGGAGTGCTTCAGAGTTGGCTCATCACCATTTGTTGGAAACAAGCAAGCTTTATATGACGCTGACAAAGATGGGGAATATTTTTGAGCCATTACTTTTAGCCTCTCTCATAGATGAATGGGATTCGGGCAAGGAAGTATGAGTCTGTGTATTTTCCAATGACTTACAGATTTAATAAAATAAAAAGAAAACTCATTTATCCTTTTTATGAGTCCCAAAGTATGGATGTTCATAGATGAATTGTAAGAAATAAAGCATCACATCTTTACTCACCACTTTAATTTATTTTAATTGCATGTTTCGAATAGCACATTTGTTTGAATCATTTTTCAGTGTGCTATTCTTTTTTAGTAGCATTTCCCTCCCTCACAAGCAAGATTCACTATGGAAAAAAATTAACTATTTCTGAAGTACTTCCTCTATTATTGTATGAAAAGTCTCCAAGGGTAGTTTGAGATAGAAATTGGTTTAAACACAGCATGTCTTATCATACACATCCAATTGATCTTTCTCACCTCCCACTACTTCATAAAGTCGGGAAGGCACCAGCAATGAAGTAATAAGAGTCACACCCAAAAAGGTTCCCCCCAAAACTGCTATTAAGTTACCTACTAGTGCAGATCACATGGTGCATATCTTCATATCTTTGGAGGGAACTATTTAAAAAAACCTCAGAACAACAACAAAATTTTGAGAATAATCTTCCATTTGAGATTTTAACAATAAATTTAATCATAGAATTTGACCCTTAAAGGCAATTTCAGTATAGTCAAATTTAACTTTATAACATCTTAGGGGGATTGAGATCTACAAGCCAATGCTGATAGCTGGGGTTCAAGTTGAAAAACCAAATAGGAATTGTGTTTCTCTATCCTCAGATGTTTCCAAGATAAGTAACTTCAAAGACATTTACTGAACTTCTACTGCATATTAGGAACTTCACTAAGAGGTAAAAATCTAGCAGAAATTTAAGTAAAAAGTTCTCTTCTCTCTTGGAACATAATAGCAAACAAACACTGCACTCTGAACAAATCATGCCTGCTATTCATCCATATTCTCTTTATTCCATGGAAGGCCAATATATTATATATAAGAAGACCCAAAGGCCACTCTCCAGAGTGATAACTTGACACAACAGAGAGGGGAGCACTAGGAAGAAATTTTAAAAAGCATCTACTGGTGATGTCAGCTTATGGGTAAATGGAATGGACATGCCTTGCCTATTCCTCCTGATAAACACACCTAAAAATCCTGGATTTTTATAAGACAAAAATAAGAAGATACTGAAAGGTGGAGGATGAAAGGCAGGCCACCTAGGAATCAAGGACTTGAGGAAAGTCATTGGGGTAACCTCCCTGAGTTTTCTTTTTGTACCACATGTCCTCCATTTGGAGCAAGCCAGAAACACCAAAAGGCACAGAAAAAAAAGCACCACCAGAGCCCATCCATCTAGCCAAAGACCAGAACAATGGAATCCTAACAAGGCAGAAAACTTTCATTTAAAAAAAAAAAATTATTTATTTGAGGGAGAAAGAAAGCATGGGGTGGGGGGAAGGGGCTGAGGGAGAGGGAGAAGCAGACTCCCTGCTGAGCAGAGAGACTGAACTGGGGCTCAATCCCAAAACCCTGGGATGACCTGAGCCAAAGACAGACAGTTAACCCTTAACTAACTGAGCCACCTAGGCACCCCTAGACAGAAAACTTTTAGACAAGAATTGCTATATTTCATCCTAATACCACAGAAAAATACTATGGCCCCATCCATACTCACATGAGCAGAGGAAGAATGGAGAGTCTAGACTTGACCTCATGAGGCAGTTAAGAGGTGCCCTAATATCCCTGTAAAGGGAGTATCAGAGAAGGTCAAGTAGGATGGCCGGCCAAAAGATCACCTCATTGTAACATCAGTGGAGAACACAATGGAAGTCTACACTTCTGCTGGGAAGGGGGAGACAATTTAAATGATCTCAGTTTCTTTATCAGAAAACATGGATACCAGAAGGAAGTGGGGCATATTTTTCAAATCTAAAAGGACTCAAATCCAGAATCTTATACTCAGTGAAAATATACTTCAGGATGGAAAGGGAAACCAAGATTCTCTCAGATGAAAGAAAATTAAGAGAATCCCTTTGCTAGCCAAGCTACTCTACGAAAAAAGCCCCAAAGAGAAAAGAAACAATTCTCCAAACGGAAAAGAAACAAAGGAGAAAGTTTGGGACATTCGAAAGGATGAAAGAACACTGTAAGCAAAAACATGGGTAATAAAATAGAATTTCCTTTTCCTACTAAGTTTCTAGTTACATTTCATGGTTGAAGCAAAATTAAAACTCTGCCTTATATAATTCTAAATGTATGTAGAGGAAATGCAAACTAAAACTATAATGAGTTCCAACTACACACCTGTAAGCATGGCTACACTAAAAACAGTGACCACACCAAATGCTGGAACTCACACACAACTGGTAGGGATGTAAAACTGTATGGCCACCCGTAAAACCATTTGGCCATTTATTAGACTACCAAAAATGATACTACCATATGACCCAGCAATTGCATTTCTGAGCATTTATCTCATTGAAATAAAGATTTCTGTTCACATGGATACCTGTGCATGCACATCTATAGTAGCTTTCTTCATAATAAAAATGCTAGCAACAACCCAATGTCAATGGTGCATTCATGACATGGAACACTACTCTGTCACATGAATTAGAATCAGGGAATATGTCAATCCCAAAAAGTCACAAACTGGGTGATTTCATTTATATAACACTCTGGAAATGAGCAAACTCTAAAAATGGAGAGCAGATTGTGATTTGTTAAGGACTGTAAGGAAATGCAAACAGAGTGGGTATTAGCTATACAAAGGCAACATGAGGGGTCCTTGAGGTAATGAGAGTATTCTATGTCTTGACTGTAAAATGTCAGCACCCTATTTTTTATATTATATTGAAAGATGTCACCAATGGGGAACCTGGATAAAGGATAATGGGCTGTCTTTGTATTATTTCTTACAACTGCATGTTCACCTAGAATGATGTCAAATAAAAAGTTTAAGTGAAAAAATTATGTACTTGCAGAAATCTGATTAGTAAACGTGAAGGCAAGGCTGGAACTACAAAACTGTCAACTTGTACCCATCATGATAAAAATTAGATCAGGCAAGATCAAGATGCTAAGTTCACTGGGAAATGTTAATAAGGAGCAGGATATCTTCATTGTCTTAAAGGTCTCTTCACAGACTATCAACTGGAAGTCAGGGGAAAAAAAAGTAACTACGTATTGGAGAAACTAGGAAACACCCTGACTGTGTGATCAAAGTTATCATCAAAAATGATTCTCATATGGCTACTTTGTACCTGAGAAAGACACAGCATCCCTGATATGGTAGAGAATGAGAACTCAAGCTAACTGTGAGAAACAACAAACAAACAACAACAACAAAAAATGCTCTATAACAAAAAAAGAAAGGCGAACCGTGCTGTTAAAAAATGTCAGTGTTATAAAAAACAAAGGGCATGGAAATGTTTCAGACTAAGGTAAGCTAAGGAAACAAGGCAAAGAAATGCAATACCTGATTCTGGACTGGTTCTAGGGAAGATAGGATGGGGGATGGATTCTATAGAGGATACTACTGAGTAACTGACAAAATTAAAAAATGCAATGCACAGGGGTGCCTGGGGGTAGGGGGAGGTGGAGGCTCAGTTGGTTAAGCAGCAGACTCTTGATTTCAGCTCAGGTCATGATCTCAGGGTCTTCAGATCAAGCCCTGCTTCAGGCTCCGCACTCAATGACAAGTGGGCTTAATATGCTCTCCCCCCTTCTTTTGCCCCTCCCCACATTCACTCTGTCTAAATAAACAAATAGAATCTTTTTAAAAAATTGGAAAATGCAGTGTAATTTAAGGAATTATATTTGTCTACATTTATAAAGTTGATAACTGTTCTATGATGTGACTAAGAGGATATCACTCTTAGGAAACATACATTGATATATCTAGGGATAAACAGAGAAAGAACAGATGAAAAAGCAAATTGGCTGTGTTGACGTAGGTAAATCTGGGTAAGCTGTATGTGATTTTTCTTCATACTATTTTTATTACTGCAAATTGTATAAATTTGAAACTGTTCTGAAATAGTAAAATAATAATCTAAAACTGAAGAGAAAACACTGCTCTATTTCCAATCTTGTTTCAAGAGGAGACAACAAAACAATTCTGCTTCAATTTGCAATAATAGAGCACATACACTAAACAGAAATGATAGGGAACAGTAGCAATTTCAGGTACTTTGGATCTATGGATTCCAACTATGTCACAGAACTTCTCTGTCTCTTTCTTGAATCTGTTTTCCTCTGTGTTACCTTCATCGTTTCAGATACTTACAACCCCTATGGTAACAAAGGAAGTGCCCACTGCCTCCTAAATTTAAGTATCCTTACAGCTAGTGATCTCAGTAAAGAGGTTCAGCATGTCTCCTAATAATTTCAGAAAAAAATTAAAATTAAAATGCATCTGACAGACATGCAGCTGTTACTGTCTGCTGCTATGGTTTCCATTAGAGATGCAAGGGAAAAAAAAAAGTATCCTCACACTTTCTTTCTGATTGTGGCAGCCAAGACTGAATGGTAGAATAGAGGAAGAAAAATTTTTTGTAATTATAGTTTAAAAAGCAAACAAACTAGGGGTGCCTGAGTGGCACAGTCAGTGGAGCATCTGACTTCTGATCTCAGCCCAGGTCTTGATCTCAGGGTCATGAGTTCAAGCCCTGTGTTGGGTTACAAGCTGGGTGCATGGAGCCTACTTAAAAATTAAAAAAAAAAAAAAAAAAAAAAAAGGAAACAAACTAGTCTCTATGTTTTCAATGATCTGGCTCTGATTGAACACCTAGGACTAATCACCATGGGCACTGTGGTTTGGTGAGTTGTTTGCCTGGGCTTGACTCCCACAACTACCTATAAGCCATGGGAGCAGGGCTGCCATACAAACCACATGACTGAGGGTTGGAAGAGTGGTTCCTAAAAGAAAATAAGGAATTCAGTTATTATGTAAGAAGAGGCAAACAATAAAAACAGGAAAACCCCATGACCACCATCCAAAGAGTTTTACTACCCTATCAAACTCTAAGATTCCCCTACCACTTAACACCTTTCCTCATAGCAGTGTCTTTTGTTGGGTCTGAGGAAGAGCCTTTGTGTTACAAGGCTGCCCACAGCAAGAGCTCCAGGTCTACTTACATGTTCCGTAAAGACCCACTCTGTGAACACAGTAGCCTGGGGGCTGGAGGAGTTAGCACTGCAGGAGCTGAGGAGTAGGCCAACCATTAACTCCACAGGCAGAGGCTTGAATAGTTCTTCACAGTGAAATTTATGACATTCATGAATTCACAAGCAGTCTGAGATTTTTCCTCTTAAATTGGCAATCTATAAAACCAAAGCTTCTGGATGAGACCTGCAAATAGTTTATTTCAGTTGAAAGTTGTATTGATTTTTAACATGTACCTGTAGTACATTTATCACACGATGAATGTATAATATTGACTATTTAATCTGAAATACACTGAAACGATCATATATTCATGAATGAATATTCATAAACTACCAGAAAAATAGAACACATTTGCCAAGAAAGGCAATACTCTTTGTTGGGGGAATCCAATGTTCATCTCAATATTGCAAGGATATAAACTTAATTTAAAATGCTTTCTAAACTTAACATAACACTTTTGTCAAATTAAAAAAAATGTTTAAAAAACTTCTTACTGAGTGTATTATTTATTGACAACAAGGCCAAAGACCTGGTTTTGAGCTAACTACTAGAATGATTTCCAAAGGAGTTAGTAAAATAGTCTTCTGAAGGAAGAACCACAAACTTTAATCAGCAGTGTGGTAATGTGTTTCTTATTCTTTCCATAAAACAGCATTTAAAAATAAAACACTCACCCAAATGTCAGAGATATGATAACAGGCTCTGGCTTTACAAACATGATTGTCCAAATATAACCTAATATTTTAGGTCATGGTCCATCCAGAATAAGGAAAACAAAATTATTCCCATCTCCAACTAAAATCTTTTTGTATCAAATGTTTTATATGAAAGTCCCCCAAATGGCAGTTCTAAGTGGTAAAAACACAAACAAAATAAAATAAAAATTGTACACTTAAAAATAAAAGTGAGGGCACATTCTCACACCTCAAAAATGGACCACCACATTTATTTTACCTATTTCTGTAACCACAAAATTAAACTATATACTCCTGCCCTCCTTTCTCCATTTTAGCCAAGCTCTGGGACAGGAATATTTGAGTAACTGGAGAAGTCTGGCAAAAATGACCAAACTTTAACATTTTTCTAACCAGTTCTTATACAGGACACTTCCTTCTAGATTTCTACAGGACTTCTGAAAGATAGTCACTAATCACTTCTCAGAATGGTGATATAGATGAAAAGAAAGGGTAAGGAAAAGTCTGACAAATGTAGTTTGGCACAAATGAAATGGCAGGATGAAATAATTTCAATTCAGTAAATATTTTCCTAGACTTGTCACTTAAATGCCATCTTCAAAGCTCCTAGTAGCTAAAGAATCCATTTGTTTAAACAAAAGATACTGGGGCGGCGGGGGGGGGTACCTGGGGGATTCAGTCTGTTGAGGGTCTGGCTCTTGATTCCAGTTCAGGTCATGATCTCAGGGTCATGGAAATGAATCCTGCATGGAGCTCTGTGCTCAGTGCATAGTCTCCTTGTCCCCCTCCCTCTGCTCCTGTCCTCCCCTCTCTCTCAAATAAAAAAACCTTTAAAAAAAAAAAAAAAAGATACTGGGCTACTCAATGCAGAAACAAGCACTGATAATTACAGGAAGGGTTACCGTCCACATACTAGTTAGGTGACTGTTGAGGTGGACTGCCACATTCTCCCTGGGAATCAGAATGTTTGTAATTATCATGGCCAAATAGTCTGGTTCCCTCAGGGATCTTGACTGGAGACTGAGAACACCAGACAGACAAACACAGCAAGAAGAGGAAGGGAGATACTGAGAAACAAGAGAAAGATGAGTAAGAGATTTTCTAACCCACAGGGAATGACTGAGAGGGAAGAGGCATGGATGGGTAAGGAGCTGTGGACAGATGGAATGGTATATTCAAAATCCATGGAGCTGCTTAGCTTGCTTCAGAAACTTAACAGTAATTAGAACTTGTGTAGGCACAAACCGAAGGACAGAGTTTCAGTATTTCCTTCTTTTATTCAAGACCTCTGAATCGTGACTTCCTGTAGAACTAGTTCTTGGCTTACTTTTCTTTACTGTCCATAGTCTTTTCTTAGGGATTCATTTGTCTCAAGGCTTTAATCTTATCCTTTCACTAACACTTTTCAAATATAGATCTCCATCCCAGATTTCTCTTCTGAGCTCCAGACTCAAATATTCCCCTGCCTATCTGGCCTCTCCATTTGGATGTTACACTTGGCATCTCAAGTCAAAAACATCAAAAATGGAATATATGACTCCCTTTAAAAAAAAAATGGTAGTACCTCTTGACAGTAACACCAAGTCTAGGAGACATTTCCTTGCTTCTCCCTTCCCCTGTTCCCACATTCATTGTCATGCTGTACCTGCAATTCAACTGCTTTTCACCATCTCCTCTTTCACCAACTTAGGTCAAGCTACTGTCATCACCTAGGACACCAGAATAGCCTAAGTGATCTCTCTAGTTTCTTTTTTACCTCCATACTCCTTTTGTATATCCCACAGTATCCAGAGTCATAGTTTAAAAGACAATAGCTTCTGCCACCATCACTAACATGTATATAGGGTTTAAAATATCTGTACACTTCCCACATGTTAACTCATATAAATTACCCTAAACCATATCGCGCACCTGAGTACAACTCTTCCATGTTTTATGGCACCTAGAGTAAACATAAAAGTAAATAAATACCCCCTCAAAATCCTACAAGAAGCCAGTGCCTGCTTCTCCAGGCTCAAATCAATAAGCCCTCTCTTCCTACTCAATTTATGCAAGTTTCTCAATTTTCTGAACCTGCCAAGTTCTTCCAGACACAGTTCTCTGTGTCCTATATTTCCTCTGCTAGAAGCCTTTTCCCCAGACTCCTTGTCTTACTGTGTTTTTCATAATCCTTTAGGTCTAGCTTCATTACTACCTCCTTCTACAAGAATACCCTGACCACTCCCTCTGAAATAGCCCTCACTTACTCTTAGTCATGTAACTTAGTTTTACTTATTGCATGGTTCAGGTCATAATCAGTACAATTTCCATTATATAAACATATGTTTAATTTGTGTCTCCCACACTAAAATGCATGCTCTGTGAATGCAGAACTCTGTCTTGTTTTTACTTGTCCCCCTGGGTTTTCAGTATAGTCCCTGTCACCTAGTAGGCACTTAGTAAATATTTGTTAAGTGAATGAAGTAAATCTGTTTAAGAATTGGTCATGATAGATCAATAAAGAATCACCCCCAAATCTCAATGGCTTAACCCCAAAACAGGTTTATTTTTGGCACACAGAACAGTCCAAAGTAGGTCAGTGAGAATGTTAGAAACTCCATCATCTTCAACATGTACCTTCCAGTATTTTTTAGACAATGATATCCAGTTGGCAGACGGGAAAAAGAGAGAAAAAAAGGGAATAAAGGTACACCTTCTCTTAAATTCTGTAGGCATAACTGGTACATGCTACTCATGATCATATTCCAGAACTGGTCACATAACCCCAGATGGATGCAAAGGGCTATGGAAACATCACTTAGCCCCATATCCAGGAAGAAATAACAGATTTAGCAAGCATCCAGCTGTCCTCTTCTACCCTGTAACATGTCATTTGACTGCTTATGTCTGCTTCCTCTAATTCCATTGAGATGTGGGTGTTCTTGATATCAAGGACCCTTATTCTGTCCTGTACTTCAATTCAGATCAAAAATAAATACTGTTTCCATTAAAAACTTAATACATTTCACTGATTAATTGGTCAAAACGAGCATAAGAAGAGTGAACACACACTCAGCTTGCTGGCAAAGACAGAATCCTGGAATAATCGATATATCTGGTTCTAAATTACTTGAGTAAATCCTACATGCTATGTAAGATTGAGGAAGTAAATCTGCCTGAACCTCATTTTTTTTTTCCTGTCAAAATGTACTTATAGGGGCACCTAGGTGGCTCAGTTGGTTAGGTGTCTGCCTTTGGCTCAGGTTGTAATCCAAGGGTTCTCAGATCAAGCCCTGAGTCCTCCACCTCCCTGCTCAGCAGGGAGTCTGCTTCTCCCTCTAGCCCGCCCCACCACTTGTGTTCTCTCTCTTTCTCAAATAAATAAATAAAATCTTAAAAAAAAGAAAAGGCATTTATATTATTACCAAATCACAGCAAATTAATGGATTTTAATGACTTAAAATACATTTGTAAATATTACATACTATGTGATGCCCATGTGTCCTTATAAGCATAACTTAGAACCAGGACGCATAAACCCTGTATCTTTTAACAAAAGCTGAAAGACTGTATTTCTATTATTTAATAGAAAAATAGTGACTGAAGCTTGCATAAGGGTATCTTATAAATAAAATAACAAATGAAAAATATTTGTGTTTTAAAATTGAAACTATTATTTTATGTGTTCACATATAAGAACTTTTTCAGCCAAGTTTTTGCTTCATTAAAAATAAATTTAATGGCGGGGCGCCTGGGTGGCTCAGTGGGTTAGGCCGCTGCCTTCGGCTCAGGTCATGATCCCAGGGTCCTGGGATCGAGCCCCACATCGGGCTCTCTGCTCAGCAGGGAGCCTGCTTCCCTCTCTCTCTCTCTGCCTGCCTCTTTGTCTACTTGTGATCTCTCTCTGTCAAATAAATAAATAAAATCTTTAAAAAAAAAAAAAATAAATAAATAAATAAATTTAATGGAAATTCTCAGTGTTCAGTTCCCCCAATGACAAGCATAGTTTACAAACCAGGCCCTTTAATCTGAGAAACATCTTAATTACTGAATTAAATTATCTCCTATTAATACAATAGAACTTAATTGATTATACTATTATTAGTATCTCTGAACTAGAATAACACAATACTTTTGTTTCTATTTACAATTTACATTACTTTGATTATGCTAGGTTGCTTTATTTATCTCCTTACCGGGCTCAAGGTAAACTCAATGAACTGTGATTTCCAAATTTCAGAACCTAAACTCTAAAATGTTTTAACCATAATATTGACATGTATTTCTGAAAGATCTTATAATAAAAAACTAAAATATGTTTATAAAGTATTTTTTAATCTTATAATTTTTAGAGGACATTCACATTACTTCATTTGATTTTTACCAAAATCCCAAGTCAAGCAGCCTTTACAGGTGTGCAATTTTCCTCATGTCCATTTTACATATAAAGAAAATTTTGCCCAGAGATGCAACCATGATCTAGCTTTAATGTAACAAAACATCCTAAAATTTACTAGCTTAAAGAAAATAAACTCTGCTTGTGATTCTACAGTTGGTAAGTTAGTCTTGGGCTCAAATGAGTGGTTCTTCTAACCTTGGCTAGAATCACTCATACATCTATAGTCACCTACAGGCAGACTAGAAGGAATTGCAAAATGTGCAATTATATGATATGCACTCTTTTGTGTTGTTGCAAGCATTACTTCAATTTGATTCATAACTGCTGATTAGTATTCCATTACATGAATATATCATAATTAATTTATTCATTTGCCTATTGATTGACATGTGGGTTGTTTCCAATTTGTGCTATTACAAATAAAGTTATGATGACTATTTGTGTCCATGAATGTCTTTGCATGAATACATGTTTTCTTTTCTCATGGGTAAAGATCTAGAAATGTAATGGCTGAATCATATGGCAGAGGTAAATTTAACTTCTTAAGATAACTGTCAAACTGAGGGGCACCTGGGTGGCTCAGTGGGTTAAAGCCTCTGCCTTCAGCTCAGGTCGTGATCCCAGGGTCCTGGGATCGAGCCCCATATCGGGATCTCTGCTCAGTGGGGAGCTTGCTTCCTCCTCTCTCTCTCTCTCTCTCTGCCTGCCTCTCCACCTACTTGTGATCTCTCTCTCTCTGTCAAATACATAAAATCTTAAAAAAAAAAAAAAAAAAAGATAACTGTCAAACTGAGGGATGCCTTCGGTGGCTCAATCAGTTAGGCATCCAACTCTTAATTTCAGCGCATGATCTCAGGTCATGATCTCAGGATCATGAGATTGAGCCCCTAATCCGCTCCATGCTGGGTGTGGAGCCTGCTTGAAATTCTCTCTCCCTCTGCCCCTCCCATCCTGCTAGCTCTTTCTTTAAATCAAAAAAAGAAAAAAAACTGTCAAACTGATTGCAGTGTGGTTGTAAGATTTTCTGTCCCCACCATCAGTAAAACAGAATTCTAGTTGCCCTATATCTTCCCCAACACTTAGTTTGGCTGGCTTCTTAAAGTTCTAGACATTCTAAGATATCTACAACAGTTCCTCATTGGGTTTTAATTAGTAATTTCTTAATAATGTGAACATCTTTTTATTTCTTTATGTACCACTCACATAGTATCTCTGGTGAAGTGTTTATTCATATGTCTCACTCATTATTTTATTGACTTGTTAATTACAAGTAAATATTTATATTACTTAAATATAAGTACTTTGTCAGATTTTTTAAAATATCTGTTATTATTTGTTTTTCCTAGTCTTTTCATTTTTTTAACAATGACTTTTGAATAACTAAACCTTTTAATTCTGTTGAAGCTCAACCTATTGATTTATATTCTATTGTTATTCTTACTATTTATGTCCTACTTTAAGAAATCTTTGCCAAATTCAAGGTCAAAAGATTTGCTCCTATGTTTACTTCCAGAAATTTTCTACATTTAGCTCTTAAAATTACATCAACAATCCGAGTTCATTACTGTATGTGCTGTGAGCTTTTAAAACCAACCACATCGATAATTACATTTTAAGTAATTCCAAAGAAAAGCCAGAGAATATCCAACTGGATAAAAGAATAAGGAAGAACTATGTATTATCTACAAGAAAGGAATCTTAACTAAAAAGACAGAGAGCTGTACTAAAGGTACAGGTACTAAAGGTACTAAAGGACAGAAATACACCATGCAATTAAGGGGCTGTGTAATATCAAGCAAAACAGATGTCAAGACAAAAAAAATTGTCAGAAAGAGCAATATTTCATAATGTTAGATGTGTCAAATTATCAACAAGTTACAATTCTAAATGTATGTACACTAAAAGGAAAAACCATAAGCTAGTAAAATATTGGTTTAACCTAGGAGTATGAATAAAAATCATATATAAATATAGTAAATAAATTGAATACTAAACTAAATAATAATATGCCACACAAAAGAAAGGTTTGTTCCAGGAATGTTAAGATGAATTCACATTAAAAAGTCAATACAGACAATCAAGTTAATAAATTAAAGAAGAAAAAACATCTAGAACATTTTTTTTTAAAAAGGAGAATAATTCATATAATTTAATGTTTATTACTAACTTGGCTAAATAAAAGATGAAACTATAATTAAAATTATTAATACAAAATGAACAAGTGAATACAATACTGAAGAGTAAGAAATTGGGTAAATAATGTAAGAACATATAAATTATTTTCAAATTAGATCCATTAAATCCCTGAAAATAATTTAAGAATGCATTAACATTGATAAGAATTTATTAATATATTTTGATAAAGCATTCACAAGAATATATTTTCTATAGAGCAACAATAAAAAATGAAAAATGATGCATTAAAAACAAGTATGATCCAAATAGTACACAGAACTTCAAAATCCACAGAATTAAAATTCACCACAAATTATTCAAACCAATATAAAGCAAAAGATTAGTCATTTTTGTTAGATATGCCATAATGCTAGTTGGGAGTGTTAATATCCTAAGAATGTAATTTCTCCTCACACTTATTTACGAATTTAAGGTTCTTTTGATGAAACTCTCCAACGGATTATATGGGGAAAATATGGCAATTTAATTTAAAGTTGACTTATCAAAAATGCATACGCCAGAATAACAAAGAATATTAAAAAGCAATTATACCCACTAAAGTAACAAAAAAATCATAAACCTATATTATTAAAAGCATGAGATTGTGTAGATCCACAGACATGAAGCTCAGTTTTTAAAAAGGGACTATATATCTATTTAAGTATCTATCTAAGCATCTGCTGCATATTCACACTGCTGAATCCAGATATCCATCGAGCTATCCAAATAATTTAATCTTATAATATGTAGGCTAACTTTTCAACCAGTGAGGAAGAATAGCTATTCAATACATAGTAAATGAACAATTGGTTGTCCATTCTGAAAAAAAAAAAAAAAATACACACACAGACACACACTCACACCTTAATTCTTTCCCCATGCCATAAAACTTACCAAATTCAAAAGAAATAAAGTTTGAAAAGTAAAAAACAAAACCATACAAATTTTAAGGTATGGGAAAATTGGGGGAGATATATAAGCTGTCCTTCAGTAAGTTTAAAACCTCACATTTAAAAAAACAAAAACTTGAGGAAGAAAAAGTATAATATTCCATTAACAAAATACATGATTACTGGGAAAATTATTATTATTTGCCTTTAAGGACTACTGTATAAAGTAGATGAACTAATGTAAATAAAGCTTAATAAAGAATTTGGCAAATGATGAAAAATGCTTGTTTTTTTCTCTTTCACAAGTCACTTTTGAATTTCTATGATATACCCAAGAGGTAACTTTCTCAAAAGAAGCCAACCTACAAAAACAGACACATAGATCAATGGAACAGAATAGAGAGCCCAGAAATAGACCCTCAACTCTATGGTCAACTAATTTTTGACAAAGCAGGAAGGAATGTCCAATGTATAAAAGACAGCCTCTTTAACAAATGGTGCTGGGAAAATTGGACAGCCACATGCAGAAAATGAAATTGGACTATTTCCTTACACCATACATGAAAATAGACTCAAAATGGATGAAGGACCTCAATGTGAGAAAGGAATCCATCAAAATCCTTGAGGAGAACACAGGCAGCAACCTCTTCGACCTCAACCACAGCAACTTCTTCCTAGGAACATCGCCAAAGACAACAGAAGCAAGGGCAAAAATGAACTATTGGGACTTCATCAAGATCAAAAGCTTTTGTACAGCAAAGGAAACAGTTAACAAAACCAAAAGACAACTGACAGAATGGGAGAAGATATTTGCAAACGACATATCAGATAAAGGGCTAGTATCCAAAATCTATAAAGAGCTTAGCAAACTCAACACCCAAAGAACAAATAATCCAATCAAGAAATGGGCAGAAGACATGAACAGACATTTCGGCAAAGAAGACATCCAGATGGCCAACAGACACATGAAAAAATGCTCCACATCACTTGGCATCAGGGAAATACAAATCAAAACCACAATGAGATACCACCTCACACCAGTCAGAATGGCTAAAATTAATAAGTCAAGAAATGACAGATGCTGGCGAGGATGTGGAGAGAGGGGAACCCTCCTACACTGTTGGTGGGAATGCAAGCTGGTGCAACCACTCTGGAAAACCGTGTAGAGGTTCCTCAAAAAACTGAAAATAGAGCTACCCTATGACCCAGTGATTGCACTACTGGGTATACATCCTAAAGATACAAACGTGGCGCTCCGAAGGGGCACGTGCACCCGAATGTTTATAGCAGCAATGTCCACAATAGCCAAACTATGGAAAGAATCTAGATGTCCATCAACAGATGAATGGATAAAGAAGATGTGGTATATATACACAATGGAATACTATGCAGCCATCAAAAGAAATGAAATCTTGCCATTTGCAACGACGTGGATGGAACTAGAGGGTATTATGCTTAGCGAAATAAGTCAATCGGAGAAAGACAACTATCATATGATCTCCCTGATATGAAGTGGAGATGCAATGTGGGTGGGTTGGGGGGTAGGAAAAGAAAAAATGAAAGAAGGTGGGATTGAGAGGGAGTCAAACCATAAGACTCAATCTCAAAAAACAGACTGAGGGTTGCTGAGGGGAGGGGGGACGGGAGAGGGTGGTGGGGATATGGACAATGAGGAGGGTATGTGCTATGATGAGTGCTGTGAAATGTGTAAACCTGGCGATTTATAGACCTGTACCCCTGGGGATAAAAATACATTATATGTTTATTAAAAAAATAAATTTAATTAAAACAATTTAAAAAAAAAAAGAAGCCAACCTATACTACAGCAACTGAAAAAGAAACAAAACAAACCAATGATGGCATATAGGGTTGGAGAGATCCCTGTGCCCCACACAACAAAGACTTCCACTTATTGCATCAACTCCTTATTTTCTCTTATTTTTTCACATCCAAAATTTAATGTTTTCAATTATGTATATTTATATATATAAATGGTTGCTAGAAAAAATTAGTTAATACAGTTTATTCTTTCTTTTTAATATCTGCCACCATAAATCCCTCCCAAAATTATTCTGATATATTTCTATAGATCAAATGTTCATCATTACTGCTTCATTTGAACACCAAAACTTCAGGTTCTCAATTTCCTGAGGTCCATTTCGATTTGTTATCCATGGCTGGTTTCCCTTACCAATTTTTCCCCTAAAAAAACTCCAGAGTGTAAAATTTTTGGTGTTCTCTGATGTTTGATAACTTATGTTTGTCATCACATATTAGAAGATATATGGGCTGGCCACAATTTGTGTGTGTGTGTGTGTGTGGTAATAAAAATATGTAATATTAAATTTATCATCTTAATTACTTTTAAATGTATAGTTCAGTAGTGTCAAGTATATTCCTATTATTGTAAAGATCTTGCAACCCTGAAACTTTATACACAATGAATGCTAATTTCCCCTGGACCGCACTCCCACACCCCTGGCAATCACCTTTCTACTTTCTGTTTCTATGATTTTGGCTACTTTAGATACTTCATACAAGTGGAATCATATAGTATTTGTCCTTTTTCTGACTGGTTTATTTTGCTTATCATAATGTCCTCTAGGTTCACCCACTGTAGCATATAATAGGATTTACTTCTTTTTTAAGGCTGTCTAATATCTCTGTATATTTATACCATATTTTCTTTATTTATTCATCTGTTAATGGGCATTTGGGTTGTTTCTACCTTTTGGCTATTATGAATAATGCTGCTGTAAATACTGATATGCCAAGATCTCTTAAAGATTCTGTTTTGAATTCTTTGGGATATACACCTAGAAGTGGGACTGCTGGATCATACAATTACTTTTTAACTTGTTTAGAAACCTCTTATTATTTTCCTTATTAAATGGCTGCACCATTTTGTATTTCCATCAACAGTACACAAGGGTTCCAACTTTTCTGCTTCCTCACCAACACTTCTTATCTGTTCTTTTAAATGGACATCATAATAGGCGTGGGACAAAAACCTCACTGTGGTTTTGATTTGTATCTCTCTAATGATTAGTGATGTTAAGTATTTTTTTCATGGCTAACTGGCCATTTATATGCATTATTTAAACTGGCATAATGGTTTTGTCACTGCACTTTCTATTGCCTAGAATATTGTTAACCTTGCTCCATTGTCCTCTAGCATGGAATACTGCTTCAAGAATTCCTTAGGACAACCTGATGTTTCTCCTTATAGGTTTGCATTGGTTGCCTGGAAAGCTAAATAACTCCCTCTTCAACTTTTAGGCTAATTCATTTCACTAAATTATGTCTCACTAACTACTGCACTCATGAATTACTCTTAGAATTAGTGTGCCTTTTCAGTGCATAGTTTCAGTTCTTTCTATATTTCAAGAAGAACATCTTATGAAGTGCAGCAATAGTCAGATTAGTAGTGGAGATTTCTGGAGTCAGAAGGCTCTGGTATCATCCCCTACGAGTTCCATGTTCCTTAAAAAATTTTTTAACAGTGCTATGTTCCTTCTTTCCTTAACATACAAAATGGAAACAGACATTATAGTAATACCAACCTATTAGGGTTCTAGTAAGGATCAAATAAATTCATAAATGCCATGTTTAATAGAGTCTAGAAAATAGCAGCTAAAATGAGTACTAGCTATTAACTATCAGGTAGTATAATACTCTTTACCTGCTGAGTTGTTTCAAAGATGCCAAACAATCCCTGCCATTCTGCATCAATTTTTCAAAGCCACTTTTCCACTTCATCAATTAAGGAGTAGTGTCTGCTTCTTCCCCTCTTGAATCTGACCTACCCCTAACTCTGAGCAATAGAATGTGGCAGAACTTGATTCTTTTCCTCAGCTTTAAGCCTCATTCTATTACTATCTAGTTGCTGAGTTGTGGAAAACAATGTGAAGAGAGGTCATGAAGAAACCATCAAGGTCCAACCCATGTAAATGAAGCCACTCTATATCCTCCATCCCCCATTGAACCTTCCCAGCTGATACCAGGCAGAACAGAGAGGAGCCATAATCATAGAGCCATGCCTGAACAGTCTCTCACAGAACTGCAAGCTTTAAAATAATTATGTATTTAAGCTATTAAACTTTGAGGGGTAGTTTGTTATGCAGTAGGAGACAACCAAAACTATCATAGTTAAGTTATTTGACTCTATCTTTTATTCTTCAGCTTCAGGGTGATTAACTTCAACATGCTATTTCAACTTTGTGTGTTAGTTCTTCTTACTCATCTTTTTAATTTTCTTACATTTGCAGTATACCTTTGTGTGTGTGTGTGTGTGTGTGTGTGTGTGTGTGTGTGTAATTTTGTTAATGGGCATTTTAACATTCCATTTAAGAGCACAGACTCTGGAGCCAAACTGCTTAATTTAAAATTTCAGTTCCATCACTTAGTCATTGTAAAACTTTGTGCCTCGTGCTAAAGATCTTTGTGACTCAGCTTTTTTCATCTATAAAATGAAAAACACAGCCTACCTTCTAGAACTGGCATGAGAATAAAGTTAATAGACTGCTCAGAGGAGAAACACATTAACCACTGTGTTAGCTATTATTAGGTCACATCACTTTACTGAAAATATTTCCTGCTTAAGTGCCATCCCTGTGTAAATCACTCACATGGATGTCATTTAAGTACCTGAGTTATACTTTATTACAGACTGAAATCTTTACAAGTTTTTGCATATTATATTCTGCTTTTACACCCCCTCTCCTCTGCCATGTTTGCTTCGTTTCCATGGTATTTCATTTCTTCCTACCCAACATGTATTACTTTGTCCAGGTTTTATACCTATTCTGATACAGTTGAGATTAATTTTGTTTATTACATGTAAAATTTACCTGGCACTTACTTGTCTTTTCTGAGTTAAAATTTGATAGGTGAATAGTACAGATAGTTCACTCTTCTATAGTATGTGGTGTGGACAGGGGAGAGAGGAGAGATAGAAGTCACACTGGCATCTTGAATATTCTTTGTGGGAAGACTACATCTCTCTTACATATTCTGATGACTTAGATATCCTCTGACATTTGCTCCAACTAAATGTAGTTCTGTCCTTAGGAGAAGAAAACCACTACTCCCACCCCTGCCCACCATCATCACAACCGAAGCTGTGACTAATTTAAGAACTTAGGACTTTATCAGAAACATTCAGATCTACTTGTTGATATTGATTTTCACATTTCTCTCCCCATCAGCAACATTCTCAACAACCCCTCAACAACCCCTCAACATTCTATATAATAAAAAGGAGGGAAATAATATCTCCTTCCATTGAGATTTAAGGTTATTAGAATTTTCAGGATTTTGTCAATTCATTAATGTGAATGCAAAATACCATATCATGACTAAATATAGCACAATTCTGCCTTGAAATTTCCTGTATTTCCTTGGCCATTACTATGGTCTGACTGTGTCCTCCCAAAATATGTATGCTGAAATTCTAAAGCCCAATGTGATGGTATTTGGAAATGGGGCATACAGGAGGTGCTTAGATCATGAGGTTGGGGCTTTCATGCATGGGATTAGTGTTTTTGTAACAGAGATCTCACAAAGCTCCCAAGCCCCTTCTGTCTTATGAGTATATGATGAAGGTTCACAAACCAGAAAAGGCCCTCACCCAACCATGCTGTCATCCTGATCTCAGACTTCCAGCCCCCAGAACTGTGAGAAATAAATTTCTGTTGCTTTTAAGATACTCAGTCTATGTATTTTGTTATAGCAGCCCAAACAGACTTAAGACAGACAACTACTTTTCAATTTATGATATAAGGTCATACCTTCTTTGCTGTTATTCTTTGTTTGTATATAGGTTTGTCTGTAATAATGAAAGAGGAATTACCTTTTATCTCCTATATGATAAAAAGTGGAGACCCAAATTCCATATGCCACTTGTTCTTAGGAATTAAAAGCCCCTTTGAATATGACAATCTCAGAAAAAAAATTCTACAATTACCTCAAACAAAATAGGTTGTTGTTTATAAACTAATAAACATATAGTGGCGCCTCGGTGGCTCAGTCAGTTAAGTGGCTGCCTTTGGCTCAGGTCATGATCCCAGGGTCCTGGAATTGAGCCCTGGATAGGGCACCCTGCTCAGCAGAGAGCCTGCTTCTCCCTCTCCCTCTGCCTAATGCTCTGCCTACTTCTGCTCTCTCACTTTCACTCTCTCTGTCAAATAAATAAACAAAATCTTTTTAAAAAATCATATATTTTTCAAAAAGACAACTTTGCACTTTTGTAATTATTTGCTTTGAAATGATTAGAAAGGAAATTATAGAAAAAACAGTAATACTTTTCTAAATAAATATGTTACACTGATCTTAATTCACTCTTGGATGTACTTGACCTGAACCATCTCAACTGCCACCCACTGTGTCCCCCCAAAAATTTTTGCTTGATACATTATCACATTCATGTCCTTTGGCATTGGAAGTAAAACATTTATTATCACATTGATCTTTCATTGGTCTAGAATTTGACATTTATGTCTCAGAAGATCCTTGAAGGTAAGCTCTCCACTATTTTTTAAAACCTTTTCTCATGATAGTTCAAAAACATAAACTTCATTAACTAAAAAGAGGAGAAAATGAGATAATTGCTATACTTAATATTTATATGATGATTTATTATTATATTTGTTTGTAATGTAAGTCCTTTTAGAGTTTAATTAATCCCACTTAGTGTTTAAGTATCCTATATATCTGCCAACAGGAGTTTAATTTCTAGTTGCTGTTTATTAGCAAGATAATTGGGCTTATTACTTAAGCATGGTGCCTCCCTGGCATTCAGCCCAGATGGAGTATTTTATATGTATTATATCTGGAAAAGGAAAGGATACATTTCCTCAAAAGCAGATGTTTAAACAATATTAAGAACTTTAAATTTTTCAAACCACCATAACGCACCAAACTGGAGTTAAAGCAATGTAGCAGACCCAAGTACATTAAACTCATAAACTAGAACATTTTCTCTTAAACTGCTAAGTTTATATTTACCTCTCTCAAAGAGTTTTAGTTTTATTTACACACACACATATACACACACAGGTGTTTTACATTTCAAGCTTAGTTGGCTAAACTATCTTTTGTCTGCCTGTAACATTATTTTGTTCTGAAAAATAATTTTCAAACTTGGTAAAAGCTTTCTTGTTGAAAGCTTGCCAAGTTACCAATTTTTAATATAAATTTATTTCAAAATACATAGGATAACAGATACAAAAAGAAAAAAAATTAAAATCTTGGGGAAAACTGTGCCAAATTTTAACTCTAGGAATTAAAAATGGAGGACTGACAGTTTAGCTGTATCATTTCTCCTTTACTAACCTCATTTCAAAACCTATGACAAACTGTGTTTGAGAACAACTTTGAGATAAAATTTATGCTAAAAAAAAATGAGAGTATCTGGGTATAAAATTTGAATATTCTCTACTGTGGCCCACAAAAATCAGGTCATTAATATTAATCCCAAATAACCCAAGGAGAAAGGGCTTTAGAAAGACTGGGTTGGGTCTAGATTTGATTATTAAAGGAAGGAGTCACTCTCCACAGGTATATAATCCTTGGTATACATCAGAGACAAGATCTTCACTTTCCTAAGTCTAATAATCACTTTCTATAAAGCCTAAGCTTTTAGAGGACAGGAAAATATTAACTCATCATTATAATCTTGGCATTGAACAAAATATCAGGTTTCTAGAAGTGTCTTACCAAATGATTGCTGAATGGCTGATGAACAAATGATGGAATAGTCCATAAATACAGCAGTAGTACATTAAAAAGACATTACTTAAAATGTTAAATGAAAAAAAAAAATTAAAAAAAAAATAAAATAAAATAAAATAAAATAAAATGTTAAATGACTTATGATATAACTCAAATCACAAAAATGTCATTTTTTTCATAAAAATGAACTTATTTTAATTATACAGTGTCATATGGTTATTTTAAATAATATACTCTGAAAACAAAGAACTAAAGGAATAAAGACACACCTTAAATATTATGAGGTCTCAAATATAACAATAGTATACATTCACGAAAGCATCCAAAGCAATGTTGATAATTTCCTATTTAGGGGAGCCTGGGTGCCTCAGTCAGTTAAATGTCCAACTTAACTTGATTTCCACTCAGGTCATTATCTCAGGGTTGTGAGATGGAGCCCTGCATAGGGCTCCATGCTAGGTGGGAAGCCTCCTTAGGATTCTTCTGCTCACTCTCTGCCCTTCCCACCTCTCTCGCCATTAATAATAACTATTATCATTATTATTTCCTATTTTTTAAAAAAATCTTTTAGAAACCTACTTTATTACTGATGAGATGGAAACAGAGCTTGGGAAAGAAGCTATTCATCTTTTCTTATAAATTCCACTTGTCCTTAAAATGTGATGATTCTTTCGGCCATTGTGCTGCATTTATATGTACCCAAGAAAAAGACTTCAAGGAGAAAAGAAAATATATCTCTCTGTTCTCTCCTCTTATCTTCTTTTTCTTCTTGGTTACCTCAGAAACCAGGAGATAAATATAACATAGGAGGTTAAAAGAAAAAGTCTCCCTAGAACTTCGAAAACACTTCATCAAAATGAAATAAAATTTCTCTTATCCAGTATATGTTTCTTTTCTTCTTTGGCTTCAGTTTTATTTTTGTGTGTCCTCATTTCTACATGCTTTTTCCAAACTACTTAAAATATCAGTAAGAATCTGCATGACACCTACAGTTTAAAAATGCAAATGGTAATAGTACATTTTTCTCAAGGCACTTTTATAGACTTTGAGCTTCTAGCTTTCTGTCACACAGGCATAGCTTTGTTACACATATAGTATTGTTTTACATAATTAGTTATCTTTAATTATATGTCACAATATGTTTTTATAAGCTACAGAGACTGATCCAGAAAACAAGTATGTTGAATGTGGAAAATAGAGATTAGAAGACTCAGACTAGACAGTAAAGTGTTAATGAGCATCAGGATTATATTTTCCTATAAAGTGGAGCAGATGAAGATCAGAACTAAATGTAAAATTGGCCTGAAATATGACTGATATAAAATGTTAATGGACACCTGCTCTTACATGCATGTCATGTAGGTTTGGTTGGCTCCATATCAGCTTCCATAACTATGTTAATTTACAGATATGAATGTACCATGGCATGAAGCATCCATATGGAACACCATCACTGGAAGAAGTCTTGGTAGCTTCTGGTGGCTTACTCTATTTGCCCAGATGTACAACTGATAATTTATACTTGAACAGTTTCCATGTAATGCTATCTCAGCTAACACATCTTTAAGACCTCTCTTTCAAGGGGCATAACCAAACAGCAGACCTAAGAACTTCTGACAAATAAACACTACACAGAGGGTAGTTATCACTCCTCTGGACAATCCAAAAAGAATGGAAATGATTCAAGAGACTCTTAATCTCACGAAACAAACTGAGGGTTGCTGGTGGGTAGGGGGTAGGGATAGGGTGGCTGGTTAATGGAAAATGGGGAGGGTATGTGCTATGGGAATGCTGTGAAATGTTTAAGCCTGATAATTCACAGACCTGCACCCCTGGGGCAAATAATACATAGGAAGGAAGGAAGGAAGGAAGGAAGGAAGGAAGGAAGGAAGGAAGGAAAAGAAAAGACAGAGAGAGAGAGGGAGGGAGAGAGAGAGAGAGAGAAAGAAAATGATTCAAAAGTTAACTTAAAATGGATTAAAGACTTGAAAGTAACACTTGAATCCATAAAACTTCTAGAAGAAAACATAGGCAGTAAGCTAAGCTCCTTGACATCTGTCTTGGCAATGATTTTTTGGATTTGACACCAAAAGCAAAGGCAACAAAAGCAAAAATAAACAAGTGGGACTACATCAAATTAAAAAGATTCCGCACAGCAAAGGAAACCATCAACAAAAAGAAAAGACAACCTACTGAATGGGAGAAAATATTTAAAAATCATAGATCTGAGAAGGGGTTAATATTCAAAATATATATAGAACTCAATGACAAAAATACAAACAATTCAACTCAAAATTAGCAGGAGAGCTGTACAGACATTTCTCCAAAGATACACAGATGACCAGTAGGTACATGAAAAGATGCTTAACATCAGTAATCATCAAGAAAATGCAAACCAAAACCATGATGAGCTATTACAGTATGACTATTATCAAAAAAACAAAAAAAAAAAAATGAAATAAAAAAACAAGCATTGGCAAGAATGTGGATAAAAGGGAACCCTGTGTACTGTTGGTGGAAGAATAAATTGGTGCAGCCACTGTGGAAAACAGTATGTAGGGTCTTCAAAAAATTAAAAATAGTATTACCATTCAATTTAGCAGTTCCTCTTCTGAGTATTTATCTGAAGAAAACAAAAACACTAAGAAAGATATGTGCACCTTTAAGTTCATTGCAGCATTATGTACAATAGCCAAGACATAGAAGCAACCTAAGTAAACAATGATGAATGAACGGATAAAGGAAATGTGGTATACATGCACATGCATGCATGTGTGCACACGTGCACACATACACACGTGCACACACACACAAACACACACATACACACAGGAATATTACTCAGCCATAAATGAATGAAATCTTGCCATTTGCAACAACATGGGTGGATCCTGAGGGCATTATGCTAAATAAAATTAAGTCAGAAAGAGAAAAATAAATATCACGTAATCTCACTTATTGTTGTTATCTAAAACAATAACAACAACAGTAACAACAAGAAGGTTACAGATATAAACAGACTGGTTACCAGAAGCAGAGGGTAGGGACGTATGCCAAATGATTAGAGTCAAGAGGTACAAACTTTCAGTTATAAAACAAACTATGAAGATGTAATGTACAGCACGGCAATTATATTTTATAATACTGCATTGCATATTTCAAAGTTGCTAAGAGAGTAAATCCTAGAAGTTCTCATCGCAAGATTAAAAAAAAAAATCTAACTATGTACAATGACAGATGTTAACTAGACTTACTACAGTGATCATTTTACAATATATACAAATACCAAATCATTATGTTGTATTCCTAAAACAATAATGCTGCATGTCAATTATACAAAGAGGGAGGGGAGGGGAGTGGAGAGGAGGGGAGGGGATAGGAGGGGAGGAAGGAAAGGAAGGAGGAAGGAAAGGAGGGAGGGAGGAAGGAAAGGACGGAGGGAGGAAGGAAGGGAAGAAAGGAGGGAGGGAGGTGTTCAATGAAGGATCTCTAAATTTAGACATATCCTGCTCACTGCAATTGTAGGTAAGTCTCTAAACCTCTGTTTGCTCATCTGGTTGTTATGAAAATTAAATAAATACACTAAAGTAGATGTAATAAAAACTCAAAACCTCAGTAATGGTCTTCAGCATCATCAAGTAACATTTATAATGCTTACATTTTAAAATTTAAGTAGCTACTACTCCTAAGAGGTCCAATATATCAGGAACAAAGAAACATTTTAAGTTAAGCCCAGAAGAATCCTTTTTATTGGAAGAGAATGTTTACCATGTGAAATGAAGACAATGGACTCTGTGCTACAACATTTAAATGTAGTTGTTTGTTATCTAGTTTTATTCCTCTGAATTACAGTTCTGAAAGCCTGTCAACAGGAGAATAATCTTCCCAAAAACCTAATAATAAGAAGTAATGGTCAAGATGAGTATGGAAAATACAGCTGACTTAGCAGAAGTCATTTTTTTCTCCAGTTGGGTTTAGGTATTTCAATAAATAGTCTGTAACATTATTGTTATTCTGATAACAAATAACATATAGTAACATAACCCACCAGTGGTATCCTGCTGCAGGATAACTTATGTGCTCCATAACACCAGTTTGTAGTGGAAATAAAGTTGTCAAACAGTATATGGAGAGAATTCTTTACATTATATTGTAAACTTCTTACTTGTGTTACAACTGTTATTTTCATAAATGTGATCAATGGCAATAATAAACTTGGGAGACAACTGTAGTGTCTCTTGAAAAAACATTTTTTTCTTCTTTTGGTTGCCAAGTCATATTCTTATTTCTGCCTTGATTTAATGTTCAGCTTATTAACATTTCATGCTATATTCTGTAACAAATAAGATACTTGACTGTCTAATTGCTATGAAATAAAGCTAAGTGACTAACTACTTGAATGCTAAAGAGCTAGTTTTAATGTAAGAATGGCTCCAATGGACCTGACCAGGTATTTCAGGCTCTTATTTAAGCCATAGGAGTACAAGGCCAAGCAATGTTATTCCTGAACCTGCATTTCCTCACTTGCAGCAAAGACACAAAGTGATCAGTCTTGGTTTTTTAATCAGCTGACACAAAGAATTTTTAGTGAGGCTGGATGGGGTGGGCTGGGACAACAACAGATATTCTCATGCTAAAATGAAAATTCCTCAGTGATCAGAACAGTTGTCAAGTATTATAAGGAGGTAGAACTTAGAATGATAAATATTATAGGATAAAGAGTAAATGATACAAGTGAAATTATTATTTTATGGTTCTACTGATAGGTGGAGAGCAGAGCAAAATTAAGAATTCCATTGAGAAGTAATAATGATTTTGGTGACTATAAATTCTTCATTAAATTAGTTTTGGCTCTGGACAATATATGATTTCATAACTAAGGCATAAAATCATTTAAGATTTGTGTTACCTCAAGAAAGTACAGTTAAGATATGGCAAAGCAGGTCATGGTGTTATTCAGACATTTTCAGATTTGCATTTTCCATAGTATACTTTAGCATGGTAGATCATGACTACCACAGATCAGATCATTTAGTTTATCAGCTTATACAACAACATGATACCATTCTTTATTCCTGACCCATAATTCTTATACACTTCATTGTAGAGTTAACCCCTTACTTCTAGATCAGTATTAACTCGAATTCTGGAATCCATCTTGCCTTTAGCCAGATATAACTTAATGATTCTAAGGTCAAAAGTTACGGCCTTATCATCTTGTGAAATGTGTTCAAACCTTGAGTGTTCAAACTACTGAAAACAGAAATGCTGCTCTATTTCTACAAATTTGTCCCCACCTCATATTGCAGTATTATTATTGTTTTTTTACATCTGTTAAATATTTTGAGGACAGTAATGATTAATTTTTCATACTTTAGAAAGATACTCATGAAAGCAATGTGTAGAATGAATTGAACAAAGGAAAGCCTATAAACAGGCCACTGGGAAGGACTTAAGCAAAAACATAAGATATAAATCAGTCCAAATGTAGCAAGAGAAGGAGAAAGGTAAGGTGTGTTGGTCAGAGATACAATGAATAAAAAGAAGCTGCTTAAGTGGACACTGAGAGGTTATGGCTTAACCTAAAATAGTACTTGTTTCAAACCCAAATTGGAAAAGGTTGCAAAAGGAATCAAATGGGAGACAAAGGAGCGAGAGTACTTAGCAATTTGCCAACAAATGAACAAGCAGGCACACACACCTTGAACTAGTATTATTTTAGGTCTAGAGCTTATTTGAGGAGAGTTTAATCTGATCATGAATTGATTAACTACCGCCAAAAATACTTTTATTTAACAATGTTCCAGTAATGATTTTAGATGTTGGAAATTTCAAGGTGACTAAGAAGCTGTTACAATGTGGGTATCACAACCTTCTGCAAAACAGCACAGTTAAAAGGAAGCATTTGTCCACTAATTCAGACAAAAGAAGTTTCAATTAAAGACAGGATTGTGTTTGGCTAAACTGCTCATACTGGCTTATGTTATCGACCAGGTTCACTGAATAATTATTTGACCCTTGGCTTTACTTTGCTTGTGTTAGACAATGTCAATAATTTGGTGGCAAGACCTGTAGCTAAAGCTTTGAAAAGAATGGTGCTGATTGATCAAAAATGGTAATGTATGTGAAAGTGCTTTGCAAACTATAAAATGCAATGTAGACAAAATTGCCATCACTTTCTCTTCAAAAGGAACCTACTCTTCTAAACACCAGAAAATCATTCAAAACATGACTTTGTGTCATCTGGAACGAGCCTTAAAAATTGTGGTACTGGAAAATAAAATATTTCATTGCTTTCTGGAAAATACTTAACATGCACCTGCAAAATCATATATAACTTACTCTGATGGTTGACTTTATGTGTATACTTGGCTGGGCCACGAGGTGCCCAGGTATTTTGTCAGACATCATTCTGAGTGTGAAGGTGTTTTTAGATGAGGTTAACATTTAAGTTGGCAGACATGGAATAAAGCATATTGCCCACCATTATATAGGTATGCCTTATCCAATCAATGTAAGGATTGAAAAGAACAAAAAGACTTGCTTCTTGAGATAGAGAAAATTCTCCATAAGACTGTCTTCTAACCTCATCTGCAACATGGCTCTTAGTGGTTCTACAGCAGACCATCTACAGACTCAAATGAGAACATCAGCCTTCCTAGGCTTTCAGTTTGGAAACTGAAACATTAGCACTCATCGGTCTCTAGCCTATTAGGCCAGCCTGTAAGATTCTAGATTTTCCAGCCTCCATAATCACATGAGCCAATTCTTTATGATAAGCCCCTTTACATAAAGGCTATCCACTGTGATACTGTGATTTATAAGAAATATGTTTTGTTGGGGTGCCTTGGTGGCTCAGCCATTAAGCATCTGCCTTCGGCTCAGGTCAGGATCCCAGGGTCTGAGGTCTGAGCCCCACGTAGGGCTCCCTGTTCAGTGGGAAGCCTGCTTCTCCCTCTACCAGTCCCCTGCTTCTGTTCCCTCTCTTGCTGTGTCTCTCTCTGTCAAATAAATAAATAAAATCTTAAAAAAGAAATTTAAAAAAAATTTTAAAAAAAGAAACATGTTTTGTCTTCATCCCAGTTTCTGGCCCAGAGCTTCTAGCACCCTTGGAATTTCCTAAGTGATAAGTGATAAAAGTGACTTGATATTCCTAACAAACCTCTCTCAACCACACCTGAGTTTATGTCAATGAGGTAACTTAGGAAAAAAACTAAGGATGAGGGCTGGTTGCTAGGAGAACAAACCATGTGAGTGGAGAGCTAGAACGTTGAGTGTCACCTTCCTGAGCTCCTGGGGAGGGAGAAGGACTAGAGGTTCAATCATGAATCACAAATGGCTCATGATTTATTCAGTCATGATTATGTAATGAAGACCCATTAAAACCCCAAAGAATAGAAGTATGGAGAGCTTCTGGGCTGGTATACTCATGCAAATTTGAGGAGAGGGACACACTCAAGGAGCATGGAACCGCTGTATCTTTTCCCACATTCCTTGCTCTATGCATCTTTTCCTTATGTCTATTCCTGAGTTACATCCTCTTATAATAAACCAGCAACCTAGTAAGTGAAATATTTCCCTAAGTTCTATGAACTGCTCTAGCAATTAAATGAACCCATAGAGGAGGTCATTAGAATCCCTAATCTAAAGCTGTTCAATTAGAAGCCCAGGTAACAACCTAAACTTGTAATTGATTTCTGAAGTGTGTCTGGGTAGGACTGTATATCCTCCACCTCTGACTTCAAATACTAAACCCTTCCTAGGCCATTTTTTTTTAAAGATTTTATTTATTTTAGACAGAGAAAACAAGAGAAAGGGCATGCACACACAGAGAAGCAGGGGGCGGGATAGAGGAAGAAGCTAAAACCTCTCCCCCTTGGAGAGCCTGACCCGGGGTTTGATCCCAACACCCCGAGATCACAATCTGAGCTGAAGGCAAACCCTCAACCACTCAACCAATTGAGCCACCCAGGCACCATTTTTATCACCATGTCCTAAAATTAGACTTTTATAAATCCCAACTTAAAGCCTTTATTTCCCATTCCCTAAAGTAATTTGCAATATCTATTTTAAGAAATAAACAAAATTAAAAACTACAGAATAGCATACAAATTTATGGTAATGAATGATGAACTTTTAAAATATAGGTGCAGTTCAGCAGGGTGGAGTCCAGAGCTGATGACCAAGAAAGAATTCTTGAGACATCTTTGTTGCAAAATGGTGGTTTATTAAAGCATGGGGACAGGACCCAGGGGCAGAAAGAGCTGCTGCACTGGGGTTGTGAGGGGTGGCAGGTTATATACAATGGGGTCAGGGGACATAAGGAAAAAGGGGAGGTTTCAAAAGAACTTTCATATGGTAAAGAGGACCTACAAGATACTGGAGGCCTTGAGGCCTTGTCACTGTCAAGGTTTTTCCCTCTAGCAAGGTATTAACATTAAGATAGTTGGGAGATTCCTAAAGAATGCCACATATGTCCACCCAGGAGTGGGGGCGGAGCAAGGTTGCAGGATGTCAGCTTTTGCTTTGTCCTCCATCACCCCTCTGTACCCTCATCAATGAACATACACACAACACCCCATATTAAAGTTTCTTTTCAAAAACAAGAATCAAAGAGTTATCAATTACCTTAACACTATACTATTCTCAGTAGCCAGCGCTTTGGCTTGAATTATTCAGAAAATCACCTCAAATTATTGCCTTAATTTCTCCTTGGATACAGAATCTGAGTCAACAAATATAAAGTGCTCTTCTGAAACCAGAATTCAATAAAGTTTAAATCATTTTAGGAAACTCAGCAAAGGCATCTATCTACACACCCCTGAGTAATACCTAACCCTTCTCTAATCAGTAAAGAAGCTTCAGTCAGAGATGGATCACCTCATATCAGTGAACGAATATGAAAATAAACTGCTCTGGATTCTGTCTCCCTTTCTTTCTTCATGCTCCATTAGGATACAACATGAAATATATTTTCATTTTTCTGTTCACTAAAGAAGAATAAGTGTGGTAGAAAATGAAATTTAGCTCATTTGGACTGAGCTCAGTTTAATGAGGCTGGCCTTTTCCCCTCATTTTGAAAGGTTTCTTGTTTTTAAACAAATACAAACTTTATTCTAAGGAAATATTTTAATCACCCCTCATCTGGTAAACACCAAATCTCAAGCAGATGAACTGTAGAAGGTTACATTTATATATGTTCTCTGCCCATGAAGGGTCCAACATGAAATCTTAGTTAACTTTATTTAAAAATCTAAAAACCAGCAGACAGATATTTATGTAAGTTAAACTGAATGGAAACTTCAGACTGAATTATGATTTAAATCATTTATTATACATATTGTAGATGGGAGCAATTAAGAATTCTCTTTGTCATCTAGATCTCCCTTCCAAAGCATCTCAATACCCAAAATGTTTTAATTAAATGTTCACTACACAGGATATGTTACATGAGAGATTGTGGGAAAAATAAAATAATTACATAAAATCAATTTATGTTTTGGTTGGAAAATATTACAAGAAAAAGGAACAGTTGAATTAATGTAGAAAGTATAAGGTAATTAAGGAAATAAACTCATTAAAAATTTCAGAGTTAGAAAGCCACAGGAGGGGAAAAAAATGAGATCCAAAATCCAAAATAAGTCATTTTCACAAAAATAGTAGAATAATAAAATAAATAGTTAATAACTAGGGTTAAATACTGGGACAAGATATTAGGGGGCCTGACTGACCACTTTATAGAATTTAGGTTCTGTCTGAAATAATGCAATAAATATGCCCAAGTTCTCAAAAAAGGGGACTCAAATGAGTTAAGTTACATGTTAGTGATGAAAATTCATATGGCTACTTCATTACTTATGCTTTAAACTACTTTCAAATATGGTAAGAAATTGGAACATTCCCAAAGACATCCAGCTAAAACTTTAAGATGCTAAATAATATGCTTTATATCTTATTTCTTATGATCTGGTTTTACTAGCACAAAAGACAATGGATTAGAAAGGAAAAATAACTTATCCCAACTTGTAAGTTAATGCGTTCATTAACAATATTTTTCGAACCTGTCTCATTCTTCACACTGATGTTATAATAGCAACTAAGTCTGAACTAGTAACTGATCAATCCATTCAATAAAGTACTTAAGTGCTTACTAAGTACCAGGTACCTTGCTAGATTAGGGATAAAATACTGAGAAAGAAGGTAAAAATAAATGCAGTTAACTAACAACACTACCACAACAAAAAGGAAATTGTTCCTGTCCTCAATTGACTTATATCCTAAGGTGATCATTAATCAATGGCCTTTACAATTAATAATCATATAAATACATACTTACTAGGAATAAGGATTAAATCTCGCAGTTCAGGATGTGACTAATTAAGGAATCTTTGCTGAGAATGTTATTCTTAAAGGGAGAAAATTAAATATTAGAAAGAAAGGGCACCTGGGTGGCTCAGTCGATTTGAATGTCCAACTCTTGATTTTGGCTCAAGTCATAACCTCAGGATCCTGAGTTTGAGCCCTTAATCAACTCTGTGCTGGGTGTGGAGCCTGCTTAAGAGTCTCTCTCTTCCTCTCCTCTACCCTCCCCTACACCTCCAACTTGCATGGTCATTCTTTCTACCTTAAAAAAAAAAAAAAAAAAAAGTAAACGATAAAGAGGAGAGAAATTTCCACAGAAAGAAAGCAGTATGCTGGCAAAGGCTCTGTTCTTAACTAAACTCTCACTATGTTTTCTGAGCATGACTAAGACCAGCCCTTAAGCTTGTTCCTCAAGAGCCCAGTTTTAGCAAGGATCCAACTAAGTCAGTCTAGTCAGAACCCCCACCTTGGTATCTAATTAAACTCATTATCCACCATCCTCCTGGTAATGTCTGATCAACCTCGCCTGCCTTCAGCAGGAATCCTGTTAGAATGGTTTTGCCAGAATCCTCCTTTACCCATGTTTCCACTTAGTAATCTTATATCCACTGATCCTAACCCTGATTCTTGTTTATATATTCCCACTTTCCCACAATTAAAATCAAAATGGGGCTTAGTTCTATACTAAATCTCTTCCCTGCTGCAACAGATCCTGATTAAAATGCTTTTACTGCTGTAACTACTATCGGGCTCTGATTTTATTTTTGTTTTTATTATATTTTTATATTTATTGTGTTATGTTAGTCACCATACAGTACATCATTAGTTTCTGAAGTAGTGTTCAATGAGACATTGTTCACATATAACACCCAGTGCTCCATGCAATCCATGCCCTCCTTAATACCTATCACCAGTCTCACCCATCCTCCAACCCTCTCCCCTTCTAAAACTTTCTGGTTCCTGGAGTCCATAGTCTCTCATGGTTCATCTTCCATTCTGATTTCTCCCCCTTCATTTTACCCTTCTCCTAATGTCCTCCATGTTATTTCTTATATTCCACAAATAAGTGAAACCAAATGATAATTGACTTTCTCTGCTTGACTTATTTCACTCAGCATAATTTCCTCCAGTCCCATCCAAGTTGAAGGAAAAGTTGGGTACTCATCCTTTCTGATGGCTCAGTAATATTCCATTATGTATATGGGCCACATCTTCTTTGTCCATTTGCCCATTGAAGGGCAAGATATCTTGGCTCTTTCACATTTTGACTATTGTAGACATCCAAGCCTCACTCACAAAAATAGAAAAATCCCAAAAACACAAACTATCTTTACACCTTAAAGATCTGGAGAATCAACAACAAAGTAAACCTAACCCATGGAAGAGAAGGGAAATTATTAAGACCAGAGCCGAGATCAATGAGCTAGAAACCAGAAATACAGTAAAACACATTAATGAAACTAGAAGTTGGTTCTTTGAAAGAAATAGTAAGATTGATAAACCAGTGGCCACCCTTACCCAAAAGAAAACAGAAAGGACCCAAATTAATAAAATTATGAATAAAAAGGGAGAGATCATGACTAACACTAAGGAAATAGAAACAATCATCAGAAATTATTATCAACAGTTATATGCCAATAAGTTAAGCAATCTAGATGAAATGGATGCATTCCTGGAAACCTATAAACTTCCAAAACTGAATCAGAAAGAAATTGACAACCTGAATGGACCAATACCTAGTAACGAGATTGAGGCAGTGATCAAAAACCTCCCAAAAAACAAGAGCCCAGGGCCTGATGGATTCCCTGGAGAATTCCACCAAACATTCAAAGAAGAAATAATACCTATTCTCCTGAAGCTGTTTCAAAAGATAGAAACAGAAGGAAGACATCCAGACTCTCTTTATGAAGCCAGCATTACCCTGATCCCCAAACCAGGCAAAGACCCCACCAGAAAGGAGAATTTTAGACCAATATCCTTGATAATTATGGATGCTAAGATTCTCAACAATATCCTAGCTAATAGGATCCAATGGTATATTAAAAGGTTGTCCACCACGACCAGGTGGGATTTATCCATGGGATGCAAGGGTGGTTCAACATTTGCAAATCAATCAATGTGATAGAACATATAAATAAGAGAAGAGACAAGAACCACATAGTCCTCTCAATTGATGCAGAAAAAGCATTTGACAAAATCCAGCATCCGTTCCTGGTTAAAACAATTCAAAGTATAGGGATAGAGGGAACATTCCTCAACTTTATAAAATCTATCTGTGAAAAACCCACAGCGAATATCTTCCTCAATGGGGAAAAGCTGACAGTTCTTCTCTTTGAGATCAGGAAAACAACAAGGATGTCCACTCACACCACTGTTGTTCCACATAGTACTAGAAATCCTAGCAACAGCAGACGACAAAAGGAAATAAGATGTATTCAAATTGGTAAAGAAGAAGTCAAACTTTCTCTCTTCACAGATGACACAATACTTTATGTGGAAAACCCAAAAGACTCCACCCCCAAGTTACTTGAACTCATA